>NC_049208.1:7451771-7539271 GCF_013347855.1 Anguilla anguilla | reverse complement strand
AGCTGTTGAAAAATTGTTCAAAAGTTGTTAAAATCACACCTGCCACATCTTCTATGTACTCTGATCTGTTCCATTTTATAATTACAGTTAGGAAATCAGCAATTGCTGGTGCCTCCTTAACTCAGATGGAAGACAGATATACTGTAACTGAAGGAAAAATTGAGTCCTTTGTGTGATTTAATCTGCCAAATGAATACAGTTACAGTATTTCAAATACAGTGATACAGTTATCTCATGGAATGCCACAAAACTGCTGTCAAGGTATGGTTTGAAAGCCATGGCTTCACCCAGTTCTATGCAAATAGCCTAATAACCTAATAACTCAATTGAAAGGCAGCTTGTAAATCATCAAAGCATTTTTATGGGCTAATGTATAATACACAAATGTAGTGGATGCACCAACAGGCATGTTGAAAAATGTGCATTGCCAATGTCCAATGCATCCATTGGTCCTTGTTTCCAGTGTTCTGGAACTCCTTTGCTTTCAGTTGCCAGCAGTGATTGTGACATCAGCAAGAGAATGTTCTGATAAGAACGTTCTAATCACGTATCCGTGAGCTCGTGACTTAAAGGGTTACATAGTGCAATGTTTGCCCTCTTCAGATTAATTTGCAGCATGTTGCCTAAAAATGAGACAAATTCAGCACCAGCCACTGATGGTAGTCACATCGGGTCAGCAGCCTAAACTAAATGGGGAGAGCTTCATATCCTTGACAAATATGTTCCACATACTGCTTTATGATTTGCATGGGATATCTGGAGAGGTTGAATTAACTGTGAACAAGATAGAAAAAAAAAAACATACTGTACGTAAACACCGTGCCATTTCTTGGCCTCCCTTTTTCTCCCCTCCTCCCTTGCAAGATCAAATACTTTTCTCTTTTGCGATGGCAGCCAGAGGATTAGTCCTCCTTCAGTGCGCATGTTTATTTTGTCCATAATTCACCCTTTTGGCCCTCCCCGAAGCAGCTCCTTTCAGCTGGCAGCAGCTCAACTGTAACTAAATATTCTGAGCTCCATATGATTTAGTAGGAACTATGTGAAATATGTTATGAGGGGGGTTTTTTTTCATGACTGTTTTTTTTTTTTTTTTTTTTTTGAAACCTTTGTTCACCTCACAGAGCTTCCCCACCTTGCAGGTTCCTCGACCTTGCTGCACTGTAATATTCTCTGCACCGTACCCGTAAAAAAAATGTGTTCAGGGGGCGGATTAGCTTACGGCTGTGAAGCAACCTGGATTTTTTTAAATTTTGTGAGGAGGAAGTGCTTTGGCTCAAATACCCTGGGACACAGAGGTGGCAGTCGCCAGGCCTGCAGGAATCCACCAAGTCGCACAGGCCCTGTGGCCCCGCAGAACATGAGCTTGACACCCCTGTCCTTAGAACTGTTTTTGGCTTCAGACAGATACTGTACTTTATTACATGCAGTGCTGCATGCAGGGGTGCCACCAGGGATTTTGGGCCCCGTGGAAACATTGGGCCCCACCACTCCAGGCCTCCCCAACCCTGCACAATTTTTTTGAGGCCCTCAGAATCATCATACTTGGAACTAATAATTGGTCAATTAAAACTAACTAACTAACTAACTAACTAACTAACTAACTAACTAACTAACTAACCAACCAGCCAACCTCCCCATATCCCCCTCCACCCCCAGCCTCCCTGCCCCAGTACGAAGCCACTGGCTGCATGCGCTGCACTAAACAAACAATGTCACATTTCACATAAAATGATGAGGTTCCATTGTTCAGCTTTGCACATTTAGCTATGCCTGATTCCCTGCCCCCCTCGCCCCCCGTCACATGACAGAGGTCACTGCGTTCACGGTGCGACCCCCCCGAAAGGCAGCATAAGCGACCGCTGCCCTTAGCCGGTGAGCGCTTTGGAGTGCCCAAACTCAAGGGGGGGCTTACCGCCAGACCTCCGCCCTGTTCGCAGCGCGGTCAGGGATCCCGAAAACAGATCTGGCTCCCGCTCCTGGCCCTCGACGCGCTCTCGCCCCTCTCTGCAAACACGAACGGGTGAGTTCAGTTCAAGGCCGGCCAGTCCAAATCCTCGCGACGGGGGTTGTGTCACCCTGCGGGGACGGGACGCGCGCGATGGGACGGTGTCACGCCGCCACGGAAAAGGAACGAACGGTGGCGGCCGAGTCGTAAACAGGCGGACGGAAAAAAAAAAGAGTGAAGAGTGTTGTGCTTTCTGCGGAACTGCAGAAGGCTGAAGGCAAGAAGTTTGGCGTGCATTGTGAGGTAAACATGTAGCCCTACACAAGAACTGCACAATCCAGTCGTAAGCAGTACATTGCACATTCATAAAGCACTGAATAAGTATAAATAAATTATTTTGTCATTAGTTGTAAATTGGGGGGGGGGGGGGGGGGGGGGGGGGGGGGGGGGGGGGGGCTGGTTATACGCTGGCCAGAGCAGCACAGTGTCCCAGCCCATCTTGAGGGTCTCTGATAGTCTTCTTGGTTTGGGGTGCACCGTTCTCAGAAGAGGCCTAGATACTGTCCCCCCCCCCCCCCCCCCCCCCCCCCCCCCACACACCGCCAAGGGGTGCTGGGTCTCTGATAGTCTTCTGGGTTTGGGGTGCACCGTTCTCCGAAGAGCCCCAGATAGCCCCCCCCCGTCCCCACCCCCCGTCCCCACCCCCTTCCCCCCCCCCCCCCCCCCCCGAGGGGCGCTGGAGCACCTTATATAGCGTGCCCTTGGCACTGTGGAATGCCAGCCCTGGTGTTTTTCTTTCCACAAGGTTCCGTCGCCGGCCTCTCAATGTCACACGCAGACGGGCCAAACCTCGCAGCCGCCCCCGCGGGCCGCACCCGCCAGAGCCCCGCCAGATGTCCCCCCCCCTCCCTCGGTTTCCACAGCTACTGTTGCCACGGGCACTGATCGCAACCCATCGATGCTGTCCAGAGGTGGAAAGACCAAAGGTTCAGAAGGTGCAAAGTACTTTGGTCGAATCACCTGGATTTGCTAATTGGCACAATTTTTCAGCCAGGAGGTAGGACTAATTAGTGAAATCAGCTGGCTGGGTCAATGGGTGGTAGAAACACGTGGCAGGGCCTTTACTTTCTGACCAATGGACGAGTCGTCACCCCTGATTCTGTCATGCCGGGAACCGGTGTTAACCTCTGACCTCTCTGGGAGAGTTAAACTCTTGCCTCTGCTGTACATAGTGTGACAGTGACATAAGAAACCTTTCTAAACAACCAAAATGTAAAGATGCACTTTTTCTGGACAACAGAACACTACTACCCTGACAAACTCTTGGGATATGTTTTAGCCTTGCTCTTTGAGATACCGTACCACAACAGTGATAAAATGTGAAATCTAGGCCACAGTCCAATAGCCCATTGGGATTATACTATCAAATACAGTGTAGCATTATAGAATAAACATTTTTCTTACATGAAAACCAACTTCATTTTTTAAATTTATTTATTTATTTATTGCTAAACAGGTATCAAAAAATAATTGTATAATTCAGAACAACAGCGCATAGTTTAACACAGGAGTTAATTTTCAAATTAATTAAAGTCATCCTCTCAGTTAATATTTAACATATCTATATGTCTCGATAGAATTAGAAGTTAATTAATTATACACACACATACATTTGAAATGGTCCTAGAAAATGGCTCTTTGGAGCTAAAAACTAGGTGTATCTGAAAACAAGATAAATATCTGAAAACATCCAGCCTATGGTCACAAAAAGATTTTGCCCGTTTATCGAAGGAAGCGGGTGGTTTATACAATCCATTTGTCATGAATCTTCTCTACTGTGTTTGGCTTTGCTGTACGTGCACAGTGGCAATAGTCTATATTTTTTGGTTGAACTAACAAAGCTTGCCAATAATTTTTTTTTTTTTTAACACAGAAACACACACACGCAAACAACACTTTTCTCATGATATTGAAACTTGACACGTTCTAAACTGACTTGACGCAATGAAAAACAAAAAGAGATTAAAAGCAAAAGGTGATCTGCGTGTGATTTGTACCTTTCCTGTTTCTATTCTGACAAAGAGCGCTTTTTTCACTGTGATCTGTTTTCAATACCAACATCCACACACACACACGCACAGGCACACGCACACACACACAGACCCATGCACTGACACATGCGCACACACAGACCCAGATACTCACCCATGCACGCACACACACACACACACACACACACGCATGCACACGCAGACTCACACACGCACACACACACACACACACAAACTAGTGTTGTTAAAAATAAAATTGAAAACAGAGATAGCCATTAAGTCTGACCGCACAAACATCTGTATTTTGTAAGAATTTTGAAAAAAAATAATTCAACCAAACAAATTCATGTCCATACAAGGGGTTTCTTTGTCCTATTTTACATTACATTTTCATGACCATTATTTGTCTGCTGGCCATGGTAAGTAGCCTTTGTGATTGTCTTTTGTTATGTTGTTGCATAATAACTATTTGAATAACTTCCTTGTGTAAAACCTGCGCATCGTGCGTGAACAGGCAGACTGTTTCTCTTTTATTATCTTCAACATATAAAAAAAAAAAAACACTTGTAGCACTGTAGTGCTCCCATTGGTTAAATGCCAGACATTGTCGGTAAGTCGGGTCAAAACCCCTCCTGAACCCAATAGATACCGTGTAGTAACATGGTTCAGGGCAAAAATAAAGGAAATGGAATCAATAGAAACTTATCCACTTGTGTCTTTGTAACACTTCTTAAAACCGTCAAAGAACCACCAAGTTTTACAGGTTAGTTTTTATTTATTTATTTATTTTTTTTTTTTTTACATCCATAATTGGAGCCAAAATTATAGTACAGGATAGAACCCACATGTCTGGAAACTGAGAAGGTGGTAGTCCCATAGAGAACGCTGGCTAGCATCGTCTTAAATCTTAGTCGTCGTGGCAAATCCATTAACGTGCATCTTGGCCGAAGGAGCCCATTATTTTTCATTCCTAGAGGCAGGATACGCGCGTCCCAGGACATCATGTTACTCATCACTCAGTCGACCTGAAATGTCAATGAAACGCGCTCACCCTCCCCTGGAATTTAGAAAAATAAAAATGTTAGAAAAAACATTAGGCAAACATCATAAAATAATGTAACATATATATATATATATATATATATATATATATATATCAAATGTATAATTTATTGCCGTTCGTATTGCAATTTGTTTCCAGTGTATCACGTGTAATGGCCTGGCCAGGACTCGTCTGGCCATAGAAGTTATTGTCCAGATGGAAGCCAGGGAACTTCCAGAGGATTTCCAGGGGTTTTTTTGGAACAAACTCAGAAATACTATATTGATGTACTGAACACCTCACAAGTATATCCTCCTGAGATCTGGCAGAAAAAAAAAAGTTTAAGTATTTATATATTTTTTGACATAATACAAGTGTCTTGGATGACAAAACCATGTTGCGGTGAAAATATTTTCAAAAATATTGGTTTTATTTTTATTGAATGTCCCTTGTAGTTTGTCGGTTTCAGGGTAGTACGATATGGTTCGGAAATTCACGAGTAACACTTTAAATTAAGTTGCAGCTATAATTCTGTCGTTAAATTGTGCTGTAACTAATTTGGTAACAAGACGCTATTATTGAGTAACTCCAAAGTTGGTCATTATGAATGCTGTCAACTGCTGTTCCATGTAACCTACACTGGAGTTGCTCAATTATAACCTCTTGTATAACCTCCGGGGCACATGATTGGCCATCACTGGTTTAGACGAGCATGTGATGTCACCAGCTGCTTCTTTTCACACTGCAGCCTGTCCTCTGTGGCACCTGATTGGACACCGCTGGTGTGGATGTTCATTTGTCTCTTTCGCCTGCAATTCATTTCGCACCTTTCACAGAAGTTCGGCACGGTGGAGCTGGGGCCTGGAGCATGCTGGGAAACACAATTAGGCTGCGTTCACACCGGACCCGCTTGAACAGCTGGTGGCACCTTTTTTTTTTCATAATTATTTTAAATGAGTTTGAAGTGTTTTCTACGCTCCTTTTGCGCACCAGGCACCTGTCGTTTATCCGTCCCAGGGCGCCTTGCTGTTTTTAGGTGCTCGTGGAGCTGAAAATGAGCCTATTTTGATGCGCTCTGAGGGGAAACTGTCCCCGCTGTCATTCTTTTCTCTGCTGTCCAATCGCATGAAAGTAGCGGCGGGCTTTGGTTCTGCCGTTAGCTTCTGCTGTTAATGAAGAAGATGGAAAAGAAGTTCATTTTGTTGTTACAGTTTCTGGCCACTCAAACTTGTCCGATTTCACAAATTGATACTTTACCCTGACAAAAATAAGGGGTCCAAGGCATGGATGTAGATGGTGAGTTATTTTCAGGGTGAAATTAGTCAGCTAATGCCATTAAATATGCCACGCAATTGATTGACAGGAGTAGAGAGAGGTTGCCTAGCAACAGCAAACAAGATGCCTCCTGTGCCCTTTTTCAGAGTAGGCTTCACCAAATCAAGACAGGTAACTGGTGCGTGTTTTCAAGCCGATAAAGCGTGTCCAGTGTGATCACATCTTCTTTTTTCTGGCCACAGGATGTAGCAGGTGACGCTAATGACTGCAACAGACCCATGTCCAGGTACACCTGGAGCTCCACAAGGCACTGTCGGGCAGTCTTAGCCAGGAGGTATTAGCCACAGACCCAGCTAACACATAAGATTCTCACAATATTTGTGCCGGCATTATAACATTGACAAAACATTTCTGTAACATTGTGAGAACATTTTGAGTTTGCTGGGGAGGTCTAATCCAGGGCCCTGGTGCATAAATCCAGTGTGAAGCCTGGCCAGATCGGGCCCCTCTGGCATTTAAAAAAAAAAATCCTGTTTAACTGTAAATCCATGTCGATTTGACTTTCCCACCACACAGAAATTCACAGGGCAGCTTTTCAGCGAGGTTAACAGGGGGATAGTTTTTTCACTTTGAGTCAATTAGCACCTTTTTTTTTTAGCACAGAGGCTGCAAACACGGCTCTCCGGTTTTATTTGCAGCGCGATGAAAGTTTTAATTACCCCTACCGCTTCCCATGGGTTTTGCTGGCTGCTGCTTTGCATAACAGCAGTCCATCACCTCTTCCCAGAACAGAGGGCAGCTTGAAGAAAGTCTGCACGTTGCACGTACTCCCTTCTGAATATAAAATGGTCTGTCATCATCAATTTTAGCTCTGTTCTGCCCTGGCTTCCTGAATGACATTGCCTGTAATTTTTCCGTCTCCGGTGGTGGAATGAAATCGAAGAGTTATGAGCAGTTGCCCACTGCTTCTGGCACCGTCCCCCCAGCTGAGTACTATAATGAGTCATTTATTTAACTAAACCAACAAAAAATTTCATTTTAATACTGAAAATATATAAAAAATTAAAATGAAAAAAATGGGGGGGGGGGGGTGTTTCTCCATGTCGTATTCATTAAAGGCATTCTATGTTGGATTTTTACTTTGAAAATATTATAAAATAACCATGCAAAAGCATATCTATGATGCACTGGCGAGCTGTGCGGTTTAGTGTAATTCATGTACTTTTACCTGCATTTGTCATTCTAAAATGTGTTTGGGATGTTTCTGGGCATGGCGTTGTTTTCTGTGTGGTCAGGGGTGGGCCTGGATACAGAGCCTCCGGTTTGTGAAGCAAAATGGCAAACCGACAGGGCTCGTTCAAAAACTGGAGGTAACCTTGGAATTGCTTTTTCTCAGTGGGGTGGCATCAGCTGAAGGGGATGAAAAGCAACATGGAGTTGGCTTGTTTTCTGCTGGACATTATAAGTAACATTATATCTAGCTATGCAGCTAGCTATGTTAAGTTGCTAGATGGCTAAAGATGGGTGGCCTGGTTGGGGTGAGTGGGCACGTTTGAACACAGTGGAGGAGACTTCTTTGATTGTAAACACAGGACCACAACAAGGCTAAAAAATCCTGCATACACCTTTTATTGCAACCGAGTGATATAATTATGTGTCATTCTTAGTGTTTGGGTATAATTTTACAATTGATAGGTAACACAGCTTCATTCAGCAAGTTGCAAACTCTTGTTTTAAAGGCCACATGATTTATGCAGGTAATCATATAATGATTAATGCCACACGTTCAACATATGTGGCACAAATGGAATGGTACTCAAAACCATCCATCCATCCATTATCTATACCCGCTTATCCTGGGAAAGGTCGCGGGGGGTGCTGGAGCCTATCCCAGCATGCATTGGGCGAGAGGCAGGAATACACCCTGGACAGGCTGCCAATCCATCGCAGGACATACTCGAAACCAGATTAAAATGAATAACACAAAACATGCATTAGTGTACAACCCTTTAGCTTTAATGAAGAAAAAACACTATAAAATAAATTAGATTAAAAAACATAGCCACAAGCATTTTTTGAATTGTACATCAAAGCAATGCAACAGATCAGTATCTGTATCTCTGTATATACAGAATAAAACAAAGCATTATTTTTTTTTATCTCAGTCCAAACACGTTCTTCAGTGTTGTTTCGTTCGCCTTGAGAAAATAAAACAAATACAACCATGTTTTTTTAATTTTTTCTCTTTGTAATTTTTTATCATTTTTTTTCCAGGTTTTCATCATTACTTTTTTTTGTACAATATCCATGTCAGGATCATCCTCACAAATTATATGTTTCCACTTTTTTATGTCGTAAAGATTTAATTTGCTTTACATAAGACATTGACAATGGTACAGTGTTGAATGAAGGAAATGCAGGTGGAAAGCAGCTCTTCTATCCCTTTGAAGAATAGGTTTTTGGAATGTTTTTCAATATTCTATGTCCATGTTCTAGAACTCAATTTAGCAGTATTGATTGTTACATCAGCATTAGAATGTTCAGTTAAGAACGTTCCAATCACATATTTGTGACCTCTCTCCTTAAAGGGGTTAAACCAGTCAGGGAATAACATGTTGCTGGAAACAGTGGCAATCGGCCAAGGATGAGTCCTTCTAATGCTTGCAGCAACCACAACAAGAAATATGTTCTTTAAAAGAACGAAAATATGGATAAGTGGTTTCTGAAATGGTTTCAAAAGTTTTATTTTAATTACCCCCAGTCCCCTCCACAAACATACACACAAACACAGACAAACACACACAAATGCACACACACACATACACACACGCATGTTGGTCATAAGTGCTTTTTTGTTTCTCATCAATGAACCGTGTTCAAATAATAAATGAGAACATTACGACAATGTGCTTGGGTCCGAGATTTGGGGTGGTGGGGTGGTGGTGGGGGAGCAATGGGCAGGTCAGTTTTCACTCTCACACACGAGAGGACAAATAACAAAAGACTAGATGCTCTACAGAGCTGGTCTTCTTCAAAAATAACTACACTAAAATGGCCTCTCGATTTCACTCACACAAACTCTTTGGTGTTGCCCGAAGTGAAGTATAATATTAAGAAATGTGTGAATATTCTTCTGCTTTCTTTCTCTACATCTCCTTCCCTTCATTCACGTACTGTATGTGCTCTGTAGTCCTGTACATTCTGAAATGCCACACCCCTTCTAAAAACTTTGAATAGGCTGAACACAATGTTGTTATAGTGCAAAATGTCAACGTTCAGAACGTTTTTCAAAAACAAAACATGATAATGGCAAGAAATAATAATAATAATAATAATAATAATAATAATAATAATAATAATAATAAATCGACAAATGTTTGGCTCCAGCAGCTGGTCAAACTTGTTTCTTTCAAGTATCTTTCAACAACAACAACAAAAACAATGTAACGTGAAAAAAAGTATTAAAAAGTCTTCCTCTTAGTTTGAAAAGGTAAACAATTCCAAAGCAAAAAACGAACAAAAAAAAAAAACAAAATCACATCGTAATACTTGACAAGTTGCATAGTTTTGAGATTATTCAGGCACCTCATCGACGCGGTCTTTTTTCGTTTGCAGTGCAGAGAAGAGGGGATCGCACCTCACCTCCGCAACATAAATATTCTCTCTTCTTCTTGCGCCCTTTTTTTTTTGTAAAAAAAATATATTATGTATTTATTTATTTTTCTTTTCTTTTTTTTTAATTTTTTAATATGAAAGTGCCACAGAGATACCCCCCATAAGGTTCAATAACGACTGAAAACAAATCAGCGTCGGGTCAGCGAGTCTCAAAATAATAATAATAATAATAATTAAAAAAACAACACTTTTTGTGAGTCTCCTTCCAAGAGGACCGTTGGCAAAGTCAATCGTCCATCCTCCGTTTGTCTTTTTTTATAACTTTTTTTTTGTCGTCAATTTTAACTCATTTTTTAAAAATGTACGTTTATTCATGTACCGATCGTTTCCCCCTCCCCCTCCCCCCCCCCCCCCCCCCCGCGGCCCAGGCCCCCGGGCGGAGGAGCCTACGAGCAGCCGCACTCCTCCACGATCATGTTCTGGATGTCCTTCTTGACGATCTTCTGCTCGTCGTCGTAGTAGAGCATGGACATGGCGCGCAGCCGCGTGGGCACGCAGCACGACTTGATGTTTGTGAAGGGGGCGTAGCCCCGCATGCGGTAGTGGCTGATGACGGTGGAGTGGAAGGACAGCGAGGAGCCGGTGATGCTGGCCACGTGCCCGGGGCAGTCGCCCTCGCAGTAGTTGGCGTGGTAGCCGGAGGGGGCGATGATCCAGTCGCTCCAGCCGATGTCCTTGAAGTTGACGTGGAACTGCTTCTTGCAGCAGGTGCGGATCTTGCCGTCGCACTCCAGCCCGCGCTTGCTGCGCCGGTGTCCCTGGTCGCCCGCCTGCCGCACCACCACCATGAGGAAGGGCCGGTGCGACTGCTCCCGCTCCCGCTTGGGGGCGTCGGCCAGCACGGGCGTGGCCCCGGCCTCGGCGCACTGCGGGCAGGACACCCGGAGGCCCAGCGTGCTGCCGCCGCGGTCCAGCAGGGCCTGGACGGTGCCGGAGACGGGCAGCGTGTGCCAGCCGCTGCGGCGCGTGTCCACCGTCTTCTCCGCGACGGACACCTCCTGGACCCGCCCGTCGGGCCCCTCCTGCCGGTGCAGGAGCCGGACGGCGACCTTGGCCCGGCTCCGGTTGCCCTTGGCCAGCCGGAGGAACAGCCAGACGTTGGCCTGCTCCACCAGCGACAGGTCGTTGCCATCCTTGGACATGTGGAAGTTGACGGAATCGCTGGAGTCGCCTGGAGGAGGGAGAGGGAAGAGGACAGTTAGCAATCTGGACATTAAGCACGTTTCCATTTCATTCCAGTTCTAACTGGTAGCCCTTAAACCGTCGTGGCTATTCGAAGTCAAGTGCCGTAAAAAGTCAAGTTGCTGCCTCTTGCCTGATGCGCACAGGGATGGGCTCCAGCACCCCACGCGACCCTGCCCAGGATAAGCGGGTATAGATAATGGATGGATGGATGGATGGAATATTTAATGGTTTGCTGATACGTGCCGATAACCATGCCAACATGCCAACAAGCGGATTACCTGCACTGATGTTTTTTTCACGCCAAGCATTGTGTGGCCAAATTCTACAATGACTAGAGTTGCTGCTGATCTTTTTCTTATTTTCGTTAGTCATCATGCCATAGATGTTAACAGGGAAAAGGAAGCTGTTTGGTTGTTTGACTGCAAGGCACAGTGGAGTCCATTGTTTCCACAGCGTGCGTCACCAAAAATGTTCGCGGAGGAAAAACAGCTGAACAAATTCAAGCCGAAGGAGAAGAAAAAAAAAAGACAGAGGAATAAACACCAAGAGTCCAGCCCCAATCACTTATCTACTTGTCTGCACTAATAACTTTTACAGTCAGCATCTCCGTCTGCAGTTCTTCGTCAACACCTCTATCCCCCTCAAAACATTTCCTGGACCTACAATTCTGGTATGCCGCTGTGTATACAAAGCGTGTCATATTATGACAAGGGCTTTACCAATACCGTGCACTTGACTGCGGACTGCAACGCGCTATTAAACTTGCAGCGTTCGGTTTTAAACAATCTGTAATCCATTTATGTGATGTTTTTTTTTTTTTTTTTTTTTTTTGAGAGAGGGGAGTGGACTAATTGAGGTAAAGAACCTCGCCCAAGGATACACCAAAAAGTCACCCCCCGAATCTGATCCTACGACTCCGTGGGACCAGGGACCTTGTGGGCCCCCTTTTGGAGGAGCTGTTTCAGAAAAAAAAAAAAAAAAAAACTGCCGATTTCTGGTCCCAACAGCTCACGGCTCAACAGGCGTGCCTCTACCCTCCCGCCATTGTGCGTTTATAATCGCGCGATAAACTCGCGTAAATAACCCTCTGTAATCACACGCATCGCCTATCGGTTGTCTCTTTACGTAATACTAGGTTTCATTGGTTTCTTCTCACCAGGAATTTCCTGGAGTGATCCAATTCCATACGCTCAAAAATATGTGTCATACTATCTTTGTAAACAGCCTAATGTGCCCCTTGAGTATCTAACCCGGTCCACGTAAGTGGGTATTAGGCAGCCATTTTTTCTCTCTGTCCCTCTTGAATTTGCACCACAGAATTGCTTTTGAAAGGATATAATGGAGAGTTTAACAAGCGACCAGAGGTATCGCCTTTGACCTTGTCTTCTCAGGTAACCCTGTACAGTAAGACCTGGAAACCAGTAAAAAAGTACAGGGCAGGGCTGGGCTGCATGTGCAGAATGTAAGGAGAACAATCACTGACCTCAGCCAATGATAAGGCCGCATTTCAAGGACACCATAAAAAACTAAAACATACTGAGCTGAAGTCCAGCTTTCATAGATCTATTTTATTTCTTTTTGCATATGCCCTATATTTTCCATTTTATGGAATCCAGTCTTTTAGCGTATTCCACTGTCTAGAAAGTTATTTATACGCTGAGAACGTTATAGAAAATGATGAAATGCGTGAGCCTTCGGGAAATTATTCACATATATTTTACAAAGGTAAACAGTCGTTCTGTGGACGAGAGGATACGTTCCCAGCAAAAAATTTACAGAGGAGCTCCGTCAGGTCTCAAACTGAGTAAGCAACGAAGAGTATTTATCATGAACCACCACTTTTTTGAGACAGACACAGTAAATACTGTTAAAAAGGCATTATGGTCTGCCGTTTTCCAGCTTGTTCCGAGGCGCTCACACAACTCTTGCCGCTGGGCTGTTTTATGAGATAAGAAAACATTTTTTCATCCTTAATGCAGGCCGTAACAGTAACAATGCCATAACATTAGTCTGCTCGTAAAGTAAACAGCCATCGCGGAGCTGTCCAAACACAGCTGCGACTGTTGCGGTATTTGAACGATTCGCCGCTACGAGTCAGTGCGCTACGCCTCCGTTTTTCGGTGCCCGGTCAGGTGACGGCATTAACCGCGACCCCTCGGAGCCGAGCGCGGCCTTCGTACTCGGCGAGGGGGTGTTTGGCCTCGAAAACCTCGCCGGCGAGGTCACTTCTGAAAGCGGCAGAGAAGAGATCCTGCAGCAGGGCAGTCCGAACCCTGTTCCTGGAGATCTACCGACCGTCCCATTAAGTTGTCACCCCAACTCTAAGGAGGCACACCTCTTTCAACAGCTAGAGAAGGGCTGCCCAGCCCTGTTCCTGGAGAGCTATAGTCCTGTAGGTTTTTCACTCCAACCCTAACAAAGGGTTAGAGTGAAAACCTTCATTCAACAGCTAGAGCAGGGCTGCCCAGCCCTGTTCCTGGAGATCTACCAACCGCCCTGTAGGATTTTACTCCAACCCTAACAAAACACGCCTCATTCAACAGCTAGAGCAGGGCTGCCCAACCCTGTTCCTGGAGATCTACCATCCCATAGATTTCTCAACCCTAATTCAGCACACATGATTCTACTGGTTAAGCAGCTCAACAGAATCTCTAGCTGTTGAATACGGTGTACTTTGTTAGGGTTGGAGTGAAAACTTACAGGATGGAAAGATCTCCAGGAACAGGGTTGGGCAGCCATGGGGCTACAGAGATGTACTGTATACTTTCAACAACCAGGCCATGAGAGTGCAGTTTGCGCAGCTGTCCCAGACAGAAATCTGGAAAATAGCATTCCTATTATGTCTTTCTGTAGGGTGGGGGGAGGGCGGACAGCAGCAGTAGGACCTGACAGGTTAACAAACCATCAGTGGGATTCCCTGTCACGTCCAACCCTCTATGTTGTGTTCAATAATCCTGCTCCTTATGTCGATTATAGTGGTTAAACACCCCCCCCCCCCCCCCCAAACCTCCACTAGTGCCCCTACCCTTCTGAGACCTGGCAGATAAAAGTTTTTTTTTTCCCCCATGTAACTCTATAATAAAGGGTCCTGGATGAAAAAAAAAGTGTTGCAGTGAAAATCGTTAAAAAATACATGATTTGTTTTATTTTTATTGAATGCCAGTTGTAGTATAGGTTTCAGCACAGTAGAACATATATGGTTCTTGAGATTAAGACCCAAAACTCATGTCCCCTACAGAAAATGACAAAAAATGCCTTGCTGGGTCTTAGCAGGCGACTGCTGATAGGCAGCTCCAGGTGCACACCACCTCCCCTCCACTTCTCTACTCCCAGCTCCTTATGTGACGTTGTTCCTGATTCACTCCACGTAGCTGACAAACGACGAGTTAGAAAGCAAACACTTGCACTTGCACAGAAGTGCACACTGTTCTTACTGGCCAGGAGCGCGCTGAGTGCACCAGAGTTTGAAAGTGAGTTGAAAGCAAGTGCTCTGCTCATTCATAACTGCTTATAACATCTTTAGGAGTATACTGACTGAGCGTACCGGAGTTTGAAAGCGAGCCCTTCTGCTCACGCATAACTGCCTATAACTCTTCTTTAGGAGCGCAGAGTGGTCCAGAGTTTGAAAGCAAGTGCTCTCTGCGCATTCATAACTGCACATAACTCTTTTTTATCGCCAAAAAGGATTGAGTTTCCTTCCCTTTGTGCCTGACTTGTTCGTTGATGAAACACGATCACAAGCAGGAAACAAAAGGGGCACTGCCCACACAGCTGAAAGCTTCATTTGTTTTATTCTCTCTCTCTCTCCCTCTCTCCTTCTCCCTCTCTCTCTCCCACTCTCCCTCTCTCCTTCTCCCTCTCTCTCTCTCACTCTCTCTCTCTCTTTCTCTCTCTCTCTCTCTAGCAGCAGCAATCATGAAAATCCTTCGCTCCTGAATAAGGAGCTTACTATCTTTGGGTCATTCTGCTCTTGGCCTCTTCTGTCATGCAGCCCTCGTTTCGTGGTGCCGTATCGCCGCACCCGCAATCAGAACCACTCGGTGGGCAACGAACCGCTCAGACCCCCCGTGCTGGGCGCTGACGGGACTCTGAGGATTTGAGTGACAGGGGAGGAGCGGAGCGTTCCCGGGATGGGGGGCTGGAGGGGACAGCTGCCCTGGCATCTGGAATGGCTGAAGTGGCCCTGGCGGTCCCCGAGGAGGGCACTTGGAGGTGCCACCGCCCGGGACACAAGTGCTGCATGTGTGCCAAAGGTCATCCGTGCCAGCGGTCACGTAACCTCCTCCGTTTCCCCTGGCCTGTGGAGACGGCTCTCTCTCTCTCTCTCTCTCTCTCTCTCTCTCTCTCTCTGTCTCTCTCTCTCACTCTCTTTCTCTGACACTCTCTCTTGCTCTCATTCTCTTTCTCTCTCTCTCTCTCTCTGTCCCACTCTCTCTCCGTCTCTCATGCTTTAGTTCTCTCACCTCTAATAATCAAACATGAACTACAAGAGGCATGTATTTAGAAGGGCAGGCCAGTGTATACATGGCCTTCAGTGAGAAATTGCCAAACTCACTAACATTTTCCATCTACTGGGATTTGAGGTAGCACACAGAAGTATCGATGTGTTATTTTTCTTACAAGTTAATAGAAAGCTGCAGCAATGTTTGTGACGTATCTTTGACTGAAAGTCCACTCGGCATGCATTGACTAATTTTGGTAGGCCCTCCTGGCTATAGGATTGTAGGCCACGCTGTTGTCTGGTTGGTGTGACACTATAAATGAGTCACCTCACCCAAACAAGGCGCGCACGTGAATGCACGAACGTTCCAAACCTGGAGGCACTCCAAACCATACCTCACCTTTACGGCTGTGATGGTTTTTTTCTTTTTTTTCTTCTTTAAAAAGCGTGCTAAAACACTAATGGCAATGGTGACAACAATGGCGGTGATCATGCTCTTGGCGATTACGACGGGGCCTCATTGTGCTGAGATACGCGAGCGCAGGCACGACCGCCAAGCCCTGCAGGAAGCAGCGGGCGAGACGAGCGATCGAATGAGGGTTGCGACAGTTCGGGAAGAGCGAGGGAAACGACGCTGGGCCCATATCGCATTGCACATCCATTCAGCCGCCTGCCAGCTCCGAAAAAGATCTATACTGTACCTCTTTGGCTCCTTTCCCCCCCCCCCCACCCCACCACCCCCCATCCCCTCCATCCTGCGCCCCCCCCACCCCCCTGACCCTCCCCCTCTCTCCCTGGTAGCACAGAAACACACAGAACTTTCCCTCACCATTTGATGGGCTGCATATGCATAAACCTGGACATGACACAGTGGTGGTGAAGAGGTGTGTGGGGGGGGGGGGGGGGTGGGGTGGGCTGAGTTCTCAGAAAGTGGTAATTCAACCTTTCATTAGCCTTTTGTGGGAAGTGATAGATGTTTACACTGCCCAGTACAGCTTATAGCAAAGGGATTTAGTAAAGGGCTGAAAGTCGCACCAGTGCACAAAGTCGCTTGCTTCTTTTTTGCGAAATAGCAATTTCATCAATTCATGCATGTGCAAATGAGAAAAGATGTTAATGTTCATGCAATATCCAATGAGGTGTTCTTGTCACTGATGACGCAGTAAAACCGCCATCAAAAATATGAAAAATATGCTATGTTTGAGTGAAACTCTGCAACTACAGTGACACCAGGCAGTGAGAACCCAAACGAATAGATTACTTCCATGATTTTACACTGAATAGTTGCATTGGAATTTTAGCTTAAATTATACTGTGCAGTTCTTTTGCGAATATAAGTTTGTTTGCTTGCTCGAGGGCACTATGTTTCTCATGGAACGACAACAAGTTTCAATTGATTGACCTTCTAGTGGAAGTTAATGTGGACACATGGTCAATGTTTGACTTGATTTCTGATTTGATATCTTTCATTGAGAAAAGTCCTTGGGTTATAAAAACCGATCGATGAGCACAGAATACACAGTTCCCTTCTGGATAAGTACACTGTCAAGCTGGGAAAATAAGAATGGAATTAAAATATTGCGGTCTTGCAACTTAATAGTCATACTAAAAACAAAAGTTTAAAAAAAATGTTTAAAAAAATAAAGTATCATAAGTAGATGTGCACCTTTTAAAAACAGGATCGCGGAACTTCTAAGCGACGTAGTTCAAAAGGACAGCGCACATTTTGTGGGCTTGTTCTGGTTTCAGTCCCTATGATGTTCTGGACAGCAGCGATTTGGCATAGGGGTCTCAAACTCCCGTCCTGGAGGCCCACAGTCTTGTGATTTCCTTTCAATCAATAGCCAGTTTAGGCCTCGAAAAGAAAGGTGTGCAGACTCTTTAGCCAATCAGAGACTTAAATGAAGCATATAAGTGCAGGAACACATAGAAAACCAACAGACACAGCAGACCCTCCAGAATCTTGATTTGAGACCCCTGGTTTAGAGAATACTTGACTGTGATTCTTCTTATCCAAAGAGGGTCAGGTTGGGTGGTTTTTTTGTTTAAGCCCAACACTAAGAGGCCTGCTTCTACTTATCAAGGTCTTGATTAAAGACCACGATTAGTTAATTAGTTGAATCAGGTGGAATCACGGAGCTGGGCTAGAACGAAAAACCTGCACCCTGCACCCGCACCGGCCCAGTTCAGATAATGTTGGACGACCCCGATCTTGGGTTTGCCAGCGATGGTGACTCAGCACCCAGCATCACTTTCAGTTGCAAAACTCCCCATAACTGCCCCGCCAGGTCAGCGGGGATGAGGAACACATGTCGCAGAGGTTTTTTCCCCCCCCTTCAATGGCGGGGCACGCTAACGACCGACTGCTCGCAATTTGTAGGCCCTTTCATCTTGACTTTTGCGCAATGTCCCACGGGCGTGACCGTAAACGAATCCGAGCGATTATGAGCAACAGGAGCCGGGGTGCCACGGCAACGGAAGGACCGGCGCGCACACCAGAATTCCGCTAGCGACGTCGCGTCTAATTTATGACTTCATTCGGGAGAGCAAATGGCTGTGAAATTGGCAAGCATCTCTCTCTCTCTTTCTCTATCTCTCTCTGTCTCTCTTTCTTTCTTTATCCCCCTCCCTCTCCCTTTACCAGCCTTCAAAGCTGTGGTCCAATAAGGAGAGGCCTCATACAGGTAGCCCCCGCCCACGGACCCTCCTTCCCGCTGGCTGCACAGCCCAAAGCAATTACCGGAACCTGCATTTCATTGAATGAAGCAATTACGCCTTGCCTACGGTCCTGTGGGCTGGCCCGGCTGGAACTCATCCCCCTGCACATCGTTAATTCTCCTAATTTCATAAATATTTGAGTAGGTCAATTTTTTTTTTTTTTTTTTTTTTAAATCTGCAGTTCATTCAAAGCCTATTTATAGCCCAGAGGCATTGTCATGCACATTTATGTAAGCAGGCTGTGACAGAACGTGTCGTCACAGGCTCTTTCTTCATCGGAGGATTAGGTGGATACCAGCTTTTGAAACTTAGCTCGGAGTTTTGTGGGTGTGTGTTACACGAGAGCTCAAACTTAAAGCTATTTTTTTTTTTTTTGTTCATTCTCCGTGTAACAGTACACCCAGCGCAGCGGTAATGAATACCTGCTGTTAATTAAAACTTTATATCCTTACTTAAATATCAGGCATCATGTCATATGAACAGTGAGAACTTCCACACCTGAACTATTTGATAAATATTTTAAAAAAAGGTATTCTAACCCGATGCTTTCTCTCGAAGGTGATATCAATGGTGGTGTTTTTAAGTCGCTCGCCGAGATAATTAGAAATAACACATTGGTTAAGTGATTTAATTTTCTTTATTTTCCCATGAGATCACATTAGGGTAACTGTGAAATAAGAGACTGCTCTTATTTCCCAAGAACGTGAAGCTCTACTTCACTGGCCTTCTTTATAGCAGAGAGGTCAGCCTCATTGTTTGAGTTGTTTTGCATTAATTTGTTGTCCTGTGTGGGAGCCAGTCTCTCTCTCTCTCTCTCTCTCTCTCTCTCTCTCTCTCTCTCTCTCTCGCTCTCGCTTGAGCACGCTCTTGAGTTTGGCTTCCCCACGGTTGAGTTTTAAAACAGCGGAGTGCAGCCGGGGCTTGTTTTGAGTCACAATAAAACTGATACCATTCAAACAAGCAAGGTTACTCCCGAGCTCCATGTGGAGCAGAGGCTCTGGTCCTCCGTGTTATGAAGAAATTATCTAGCAAAAGAAACAGAGGAGAGAAACACTGATGCAGGCGGCGTGGGGGAAACGCAGCTGCCCCTGTCTCTGTTGTGTGCTCCTTCCTCCAGTGTTTTCATTTCAGTATCACATGTACAGTAATGGGAGACAGCTATTAGATTTTTCTTTTAATCAGTGAACAATAAAAAACAGAAAACATTTTTTTGTGTTTTGATGATCCCCAATGGTGCAATTCCAGTGGAATTCCATTACACAGAAACGCTGATAGACACCCAGTCCAATTAAAGGGGGGTGAGGTCAGGGTGGTATTATTATCCGGTATTATCATTGTAACACCAGTGTTACTTGGCAGTGTTGTTTTTAATGAATGCTAATCCTACTATGCGTGCAGTGTTGTTGGCATTCCTGTTTAATGCACTGGCGTAAATTTCCAAACCACAGTTTAAAACGTGCCGAGCGTTGGCGCCCGGCGCCTACCGCCTACACACGCAGGACCGCTGAGGTTCCTCACACACACACACACACACGCGCGCATTCTGTAGATTTAGAAGAGTGTATAAATCACACAGCAGTAAAAAAAAAAACGGAAGAGGGGAACACCCAGCAGGCACCCTGGTGGCGCTTGTCGTTACCCGCCCTGCCCGACGGGGCTACAGCTGAGCGACAAATTTCGTGCACTGTCACACACACACACACACACACACACACAAAAAAGTGTTCGCTCTGAATTAAAGCGAAGTAAGTTCGTTTGCGTGCGCCCTCAGCTGAGCTGAGTATGGGAAGGAGCTTCTCTTTCCTGACCGTCGCTCCCATGCTATCATTACCGAGGCCGGCAAGCCGAGCGGACGCCAGACAGCCGTCATTATCTCCAGGCAAGGACCTGCGCATCACAGCGCGTCGCGGGGAAGCTGGAACGAGAGTAAATAGGTCCCCCACCCCGCCCCCCCGTCCCCAAACCGTCCCTCGGCCCCACGGAAAAGAGGGCGGCCGGATGTTTTGAAGGGACGCAGAATAGCGGCGAACTCGTCGAAGTCTTCAGCGATTGGCTGTTGGCGCCCGTCCACCGGAGCGAACGCGCGGATTCTGTGCGGGGGGGGGGGGGGGGGGGGGGGGGGGGGGGTTTAACGACGCATCCTGAGGAATTCGCGCGAAGACGGTGCGGCTGATGTCCTCGTTACGGACGGGCGGTCAACTCAACGAGCGTTTTCTGTGTGATTTACGCACAACCAACTTTTGAGTGTGTTTGGAAACGGGAGGGTTGGGGGGAAATGGATGTTTTTTTTGTTTTTTTTTTAAATCCGTGTTCAGTCAGCATTTAATGTGTTAATTGTATAATTATCGCTTCGAATTCATTCCTGATGGCGATGCTTGTCTCGTGTACTTCCTGGTTCCTGTGGGTATCGCGATCTGGGAATTTCCTGTTGTAAAGCGTTTTTAGACGTTTGTTGAAGAAGCGCATTCACAGTGTCTGTCCAACAGAAGTAGACTGCGCCTTGGTTTTGACATCAACACGTTTCAGTTCTACAGGCTTTGTTTTATTGGAAGTAACAACCCCCCCCCCCCCCCGCCTTCGACCCCCCCCCCGCCCCCTAATTCTTTGTGTGACGGTCCCCTTCTTTTGATTCATATTGCTCTCATTTTTTGCTCTCCAAAGACTTGATTTCTTCTGTGTTTAAATTAAGCCTGTTCCGAAAGTGACAAGGTACAGTAAGCACCAGTCCACGCACGGATGTCGGATGACATCGCCGGCGTCTTTCTGGAGTGTGCCTCAAACGGGAACACTCCGCACCGCTAAGTTTAACGCGCTCCATAACAGCCCGCCCGACATCACACCTGAGGGAGAAGAGGCTATCGCTAAAAAAAAAAATCTAAAAGAATGCAGGCGTGAGCTCGGCACAAAAAAAAACTCATCGTTCGAGCACGTCCTGAGCTTTGCGTTCCAATTTTGTACCTCGGAAAAGAGAAAGAGGCTAAATATAGTCGTCCCTCACTATAATGACTTATCTCCTCCGGCGTTACAGTCTACTTTTTTTCATAAGGTCCCTCTGAAGTCCCTAGCACGAGGATGTTGGCACTCTTTGTTCGTGTAAATGTTCACAGACCTACCGAGCAATAATTTCACAAAGTAAGGTGATTTTCTTGCAATCGATCAAACGAGAGGAAATTATCCCGACCAACGGAACAAACAGTCCTATAAAATTTTAACTTCTACATCCCGTGCTTTTATTTTAAAAGTCAGCTCAAGAGTGTTATGTAAGCTGAATTGCACTAAGGATCAAAGCACCTCACGCTGGGCGCATTGGGTAAACCTTGCACAGTAGTTTTAAGGACAGGACATTTCAGAGCACCAGCGGCAAAGTTCTTTTACACATCACGAGCTGCAGTTTGCCATTGTCAGTTTTAACTGCCTGGGAAAGAAGGTGGAAATTTCTACAACTTCTGAGCGGTATTAGAAAGTGTAAAATTGCTGCAGGGAATGACAGTAAACTGTTTTACAGCATGTACGCTAGCCTGAGCCCAAGTGTATGAGTGTAGTGTATGCCCCAAAAAAAAGGGGGCTTCACAGATGAAGGCTGCCCGGTTCTTTTAAACAGCGAGAGGTAAGCCGGTCCCGCGAAAAGGAGGGGGATGGGTGTGTTTAGTAATCGCCGTCCCCATCCCGTGGAGACGTTCTCCCTTCATGTCAACAGGTTTCCCTTAATCTCTTAACATCTGCTGGGGGAATCAAGATTCCTGCTGCTACCTCTGGCATCAGCCTCTCCTTAAACCGACCAATCATTCTGTCAGGGAGCTTTTCCTCGAAAGACCCGTTGCGCTCACGGACCCGTCTGACAGCTCCCTCAGCTCGGCCGTGGGTTCGCCGCGCCCGACCACGTAGGCTACCATACACAGCATCACGGGTTTCGGGCTTTCAACACCCGCGTGGACGGACGGACGGACGGACAGATAGACGGACGGACAGACGCTGGCCACTTATCGGCCACGTACTGCACACAGCACCACACATTCTCACGCATTATAAACACCCGTGTGGACGGACGGATGGACAAAAGGACGGACGGACGGAGGGACTCACCGGCCTCGGCGAAGGTGATGATCTCGGAGGTCTGCTCGGCCTGCTCGCTGATCTCGGCGTGCCGCTGGCCCTCGTCCTCGATCTCCACGCTGCCGTCCTGGCCCACGTGGCCCACGTGCAGCTTCCGCAGGGCGTTGAGGAGGGCGGCGCGCGGCACGGGCCGCGTGATGTTGGGCCGCTCGCTCAGGTGCAGCATGCTCAGGATGTGCCGCTTAACCGCCTCCACCATGTCCGGCCGAGCCGACGGCTCCTCGGGGAGCCGGGCCAGGGCGCAGGACGGGCAGGCCGTGGCCGACGGGCTCCGCTCGCCCTCGGCCCCGCCCCCGCCCGCCGCCGCCGCCGCCGCCGCCTCCTCTGACGGCGAGCCGGGAGGCGCAGGGGAGCAGCCCGCAGCCGAAATCCCGGAGAGGAGCAACAACATTCCACTCAACAGGGCCAATGAAGACATCCTCGGTGGGAGGTGCCCTGGAGACTCTGACGAGCGGCGCTGACAGAAGCGACTGGCGAACGCAGCTGACGCCTCTCCCGCTCTGCCGCTACTGCCGCGGAGCGCCAACGCTGGCCGAGTTAAAATTTACAAACTGTGTGTGAGCGCAGTACGTGTGTGCGTGTGTGTGTGTGCACGTGTGTTTGTGTGTGTGTGTGTGTGTGTGCCTGTGTCTACCTGTATGTGTGTGACAAGCAAGAAGAAGAAGAGAAAAAAAAGTTGTTGCAGTTAATCGAATCAAAAAGTAAATTTTCTTTAAAAAAAAAAAAAAAAGTATAATCCTGCTTTGAAGAAGTTTTTTTTTGTTGTTTGTTTTTTTTTCTTTTTTCTTTCTTTTTTTGGCAGGAAGAACGGCAGGCTGGAGCTGAGAGATTTACAGGTCTGGTCTCGTCCTTCTGCGGTCTCGTCCGGTCCTCGGGAAAGTTTGAGCGGCGCGCGGGATACTCTGCTTCTCTGCTGCCCCAGGGATGTTCAGAGCTCTGGAGAAGTCTAGTAGTGCTCAGTCTGTAGGACTTGAATGGTTTTGTGGAAGTGGGCTGGGTTAATGCTCTCTCCCTCTCTCTCTCTTTCTCTCTCTCTCTCTCGCTCTCTCTGGACTTCTCACTCTCTCTTTCCCTGACTGTAATTATACCTCTCTCCCTCCCTCCTCCCTCCTCCCTCTCTCCACTACTATCTCACTCACTATTACTGACTCACCACTTTTTTTCATCTCTCGCTCTCTCTCTCTCTCTCTCTCTCTCTTTTCTGGCAGTCACCCGACAGATTACATATCATCTTTTCCGCCAGTGTTGGCAAGGGGCTTTTTTTGTTTGTTGAATTAACCATGTGTTCGTTTGACACAGGAGTGATGTAAAAAAAAAAAAATAATTCCCTTTGCCACGCTTAACAATATCTTTTCTATTTTACTGTTTCTCACTCATGCCAAGCCTTTCGTGCCGTATGACACATTCAGCGTATAGCTGCATGACATACAGTATAGCTGTCATTTGAAGTGTGAGGTGAGTCATATATCTGTCTGTTTGTCTGTCTGTCTGCCTGCTTATCAGATTACCAGCTTGCCTCTCTGTTGGTCTTCATGTATTTTGGTATGAAATAAGCGCAAATTCTTTGAGTTCCTCTTCGGTCGCTGTGGTTTGTGGTCATTTGACTATGGGAAGATCCGCTTTTCGTCATGAATGTACGTTTCTAAATATTTCAAAAATCTTTCTCCATATTCAGACTTTACTTAGAAAAACGACCAGTTTTGAGAATTGCAGCACCACAGTATCGTCACTCTGGAAGGGGAAAAAGGATTTCTGCGTACCCCTTTTTTAGTTCGTGATTAATTCGCACCGCGTGGATTCACCAGGAAGAGAAGGCTGGGCCACTTCCTGCACTCCCCTTGGTGGACGTCTTTTGGGAATCTCTGTGACACGGGCGGACCTCAGTCTGACATCACAAAAAAAAAAAACGTGCGCTGTCATCAGAGTCGCAGACAATTTAATCACAAAAAAAAAACACAGGAGGAAATGACTTTCACCCCCGCTTTAAATCACCCCAGCGACGAGGAATGCACTTAAGAGCGAAGTCATCTCGACCCCCGGGTCTTTAAAGCCCCCACAACAAGGGCTTTTATGATCTTAAGTGAATCACACCGGGTCACACCGACCACCTGCATACGTGCATTCGGGTGCTTGAAGCTGATGACTCTCGCAGAGGTGGTCCGACCTGAGAATGTTCATCCGCTTCCCATGGCCAAAAATCGGATGAGACGTCCTCGCCGGAGAATGTTCCGTCGAAGTGTCGGCCGTTTCCCCCTTTCGTTTGCGCTCACGGCGACCGTTGCTATTGTTAAAGTTTAACAGTTTGCAGTTCTGTAAATGCATTCACTGCAAAGTGATTAGTTACCTTTTCTTGGTCCAACTTTTTACGGAGTTAAATTCATCAGTGTCCGTGGTCCCCAGTAATGGGGGGGGAAAGTATTACAGTCTGCCTGTGGTAGCACAAATTATCTGAGGACAAGTCCTCAGATGTTTTGGATTATGGTGCCCGCTTTATGGTCCGCGTGACCAAAGATGAACACACAAAGGCGTCTCAAGTGTATCTGTCCCCCTTTCCCTCGAGGACGCAAACAGACAAACACAAATGTGTTTTCTTTCAGCGAAAACTGACACGGTCTCCACCCATGTCTGGTATGTGAAAATGAAACTGACTTCAAAAAACACTTATGGATTCTGTCCTAGATATGTCCTCTCTCTCTGTCTCTCTGTCACACACACACACACACACACACACACTTTACAGTCTTACAATGGATAATACCTGTCAACTGTAAGAGAAACGTTGACTCAGTAGTCTAATTGAAACCTGTACTGCAGCAATTGTTCTCTACTTCTTATCCCCCGACACATACCCCCATCTTAATCTTCCAGTGATTTTTTTTTCTTTTCAGTTGTATGAAATACAGCCATTGTAGTACACCAGCAGAAATGAAAGATCCTATCGCTGGTTTGGCAGGGGAAAAGTGCTCACAGTTAACTCAACTGGTCCCTCTAGTGGTAATGTAATGCATAACTCATTTCGCGGTATCTTTCTTTCCTAAAATGCTCCTTCTCTTCGGCTGTAGAAAAGCAGTATTCTTATCAGATCTACTGTGGAATGGGTTTGAAAACTTCATTAAATGCATAAGCCAGTGCATAATTCCCTGGAGATGAACTTACTGCAGTCATACCTCAGGAGAATCATTGTTATGATTCCATTTTCTTCTTCTGTGATGTGATGAACAGGTGGTCAGTTACCAAAGAGGTAATAGAGAGACCGTGTCATTTGAAGTGGTCGTTTTGAATTTAACCTTTTCCCTGTCGACTGATGCGTCTGTAATTCCCTGCTTACGAGGTGGCCAATGCGTGTGTGACAGAAATAACGTTCGCCAGGAGGTTGGAGATGGTGAACGTGTGCATGTGTGAATGTGTGTGTGTGTGCCTCCGTGTTTATGCACATTTGTGTGTGTGTGTGTGTGTGTGTGTGTGTGCACGTGCGTGCATGCTTGTGGGCTAATGTATGCGCATTTGTAAGCGTGTAGAAGCGGTGGCAGTGCAGATGAATGCATACAGGAGGCCACTGCTCTGAGCGCTGAGCAGAAGAACAGCAGCTCAGGCAGTGCTGGCGATGGACAGCTTTGATCTAATCCATAATCATGACAGGTGCTTGGCTGGCCGTCACAGCGTCCTCTGCAGGTGATAGTACATCCTGACTGAAAACAGCGGTTCCAAACGAACAAGTTGAGTGAGGGATTCCGTAGGTTCAATAACTCCTCTGTCCTCTCTGCCCCATGGAACCGTTTGTTTGGGAGGCTAGTCACAAATTCCCAGGGATGCTGGTCCCACCGCCATGACATCATTGGGGAGAGGTGTTACCCCATCATTAAGTTGGGGGGGGGGGTGTTACCCCAGTACCTGGAGATGGGGGGGGCAGTATGCCTCTGCGGGCCCTGAGCCCAGGGGCTCACCCATTTAGGGAGAGGGGCTGTGCACGCAAAGGGGACAGATGTGATCTCCACCCAGCTGCCCAGTTCAGAAAAGGGGTATAGCAAAGCCTCCTGTCCCACGGTGTCCCGCAAACTCACTGCCCTTTATCTTCTAGGAGTAGCTTTTTTTATTGGAATGTTTTTTTTTCAGTTACCGGCAGTGTTTGTTACATCAGGATTAGAATGCTCAGATAAGAACAGCAGTTCTCCTATCAGATCACTGTGGAATGGGTTTGAAAACTTTATGAAATGCATAAGCCATAAGCCGATAACACAGTCTAGCACACTGACAAGCAGATGAAGTAGGCCTGAACAGCGAACTATTTTTGGATTGTTTTTTGTATTTTGTACTTTTCTGCTTTTGTGTGTTTCTCTTTTTGGTGTAGCCAAAGGCAATTTTACACTGTGCTGTGTGGACAATAAAGTTTCACATTCAAACATCGGGGCTCCATTGGTCCCTTCACACCAGTAATATTTAAGTCAAATCAAAATGACAGATGCCATGCTATTTTTTTTCATGTTATTTTATAGATGATAATGTTTTCAGACTAGTTATATATATATATATATATATATATATATATATACATACATATATATATATGTGTGTGTACATAATGCATAAATAATGTGGCTCAGATTTAAATGTAAGCTTTTGGTTATCTAGATAGCAGAGTGAATGCAGTTGTGAATTGGGATGTGGATCATGGGGTTGGGACACAGGTACACAGTACAGTACTTTTCCTCTTTTGGGACAAAGAAAGAAAGAAAAAGAAAGAAAGAAAGACGTGCTTGACCTGCTTTGCTTGAGTAAGCAAGCCTGCTGTCTAAGTGGTCAGTCTGTAAAAAAATGTGAACTATGCAAGCGGCCCAGTGAAGCAGGACCTGGCGGCCGGATGGATGGATAAATGTGATGCATTTGCCAGTGGAGGGGGGGGTCCAGTTTCTGCTGCACGGGTTCAGTCAGAGTCCAGGAGTACAGTTAGCATATCCGAGGGGGATGGGGGGGGGGTCTCAGGGGAGGCACAGGGCTTTGTGGTACAGGTATGAATACCGCCAGTGTGCTCGTCCTTTTGGTTGCAAACCCCCCCCCCCCTTCCCCCCATCACCCCTTTTGTCTGAACAGGACTGTACCACTGCTTGCGGTCCCTCTTGCACCATGGCTTGGGGTGTCCCATTTCGGGGGGGGGAGTCATGGAAACATGAGCGATGTCATATGTGCCAAAGGAGACCAGTAAACTATGAATATCTGTATATTGGTTTGTGCATAATGAAGTTTTCCTGAGAGGGACCTTAGTGTCCTTAGCATAGCAGAGCAGCACATGCACACGTGGCCTGGATTGAATCTGGATTGAATCTGGATTGAATCTGGATTGAATCTGGATTGAATCTGGATTGAATCTGGATTGACTTACTGTGGCACAGCATCACGTATGCCCTGGAATTAATCCAGATTGACTCACTATAGCGGAGCCTCTGGCCTGGATTGAATTCATATTGCACCATATCATTTTGTGTATTTTTCAGTGTGTCTGTACTTGTGCGTGTGTTTGTGTGCGTATTTGGATGGGTGGGGGAGTGGCGTGGGGGGGGGGTTATCGATGCATACGTTTTCCACAGGAAATCTGGTCTAATAATGTGGCAATCAGTCTACAGTACCGTGACCTGGACAGGCCACTACAATACTGTCATAAGTTTTGCGGTTGCGACACAGCTGCTGGGAAGTCTGCTTCTCACTGCCGTGTCACTGGGGTTCCTCTAGTCACGGACGCTGAGCGTCTTTGTGGTAAATCCCACGGTAGCCAGGTCTGCAAGGTCAGTATCCGGTGGCCTAAGAGAGTCAGAGACGCTTGTGTGTCTCACCATTCACTGACATCACAGGGTAAATTTTTGTGACGCAGTCGTGTCCTGACACTGTGTGTAATGACACGATGCCTTTCGGGTTGAGTATTAAATCATTTTCGTGTGTGCTGTGACTTCCAATGTAAACACCATGCAGTTGACCTTTAGTGGTGTCCAATTGCCTCCATGTGTTTATGTTAGATTAATTCTGAACTGGATGATTCATCTCGACCAATCTAGGAACGGGATGAGCTCGAAAGGAATTTTTTAATAATTCAGAGACACTTAAAAACCACACAAATAATATGATCAAATGAAAAACAATAATAATGAAAGCATTTCTGAAGAAAGGGTCGGAGCTTGAACTTTACTTGCAGGGGAGTTCAGTCTGGGACAGCCTGCAGTGCAAGATGTGTTGGGTAATGCTGCAGTTGACTGTGTAGGAGATCATGGGAAATCTCATCCTGTTTACTCTTATGATAAGGCTATGGCTGATTCACTGCATTGGGGTATTCCAAAGCACAAACCAGGCTCAACCACCATGTGTTGATTATAAAAGGCTATAAATGTTGACAGGTTAAACAAACAAAAAACCAGATAATAAGACCTATTTATTTCATCAGTGTTTATAGTACAAGGTGCTCAGTCTATTTTTTACGGTCCAACGACTCAGAAAAACAGAAGAGGACATGCGAAAACGGGAGCGTGTAAAATCGTGTTTCTTGCTGTGAAGTGCAAGTTTGTTGTACTCTTCATGGCATTTCTGACTATGAAGCGAGTCCAATTTGAATGTACCATCGGCAGGGTGGCCTTTTGTGCAATGAGAAGTTTGACAGAAGATAACACGCACGTTCTGGAGCCTGCAGTGTCGTAACCTTCAGGTAGCCAGCAGTCACTCTCCAGACTTCTCATGCATGTGATCGACGGGAAAATGTTCTCGCTTTTTAGTTGCTTTGATAAGCATCATGACCCGACCCCCACCAACGAGAGCGCTTGTTTAAGGCACTCCACGTTTATGTCAGCCATGTTGTCATACTGTATGTCAGTGCACACCCTACTAGGCAATTTGACTCAAACACTAAATGTCTGTGAGGTAGGAATATTTCTCTACAGCAACCTGAGTGTGTCTGTAGAATCACAGCGTTGCTTGTTTACTGACCTGTCCCCTCTGGGTGTAATGTCAGATGGTGGTGCCGAATGTGAATGGAGTAGATAGCATAACATAACATGACAAGACATGACACGATACAACATAACATAATATAACATAACATGATGATGGGAACAGGTCGTTCAGCCCAACAATGCTCGCCATTTTCTAAAGCGTACCTAGCAACTGCCTACAACTAGATAGTATCTAGCACCGTATCAAGCCTGGTCTTGAAAACCCCCAGAGTTTCTGCCTCTGCCACATGACATGGCACGCTATTCCACACAGTGACAACTCTCTGTATGAAAAAAAAAACTTCCTTCAGTAACATCTGTGCGGAATTGACCTTTTCCTCATTTCCATTTATGCCCTCTCATTCTAATAACAGATCTCAGCCTGAAGAATCTGTAGTAGTTCGCTTTGTTAATCCCCTTTATTTATTTAAAAACCTCAATCAAATCGCCCCAAAGTGTTCTTCTACTAAGCTTGAAAAGATTAAGCATCTGAATTCTTTCCTCATAACTTTCATACCAGGAACCAAATTGGTTGCCCTTCTTTGAACCTTTTCAAGAGCCTCTATATCTTTCTTGTAGTACGGTCCCCAGAACTGCACACTATACTCTTACATGTGGTCGGACAAAAGTATTGTATAAGTTGAGTTCCCTTGATTTATACTCAGTACTTCTAGCTATATATCCCAGCATCATTTTGGCCTTTTTTTACTACTACAGGACAGAGTGCAGAACCTGAAAGGCTTTGATCAACTATTGCTCCCAAGTCCTTTTCAAATATCCTTTTGATCTGAAACGTGAGTGCCAGCTAGGGTTGCCACATGTTCTGTTTTTGACCAGTTCGGTTTTTTATAAGGTTTTCAAAGTATTTGTACAGGTCAGGTATGTGGATTCCTGGCTAGAAGACTGCCGTTGTACCCTTGAGCAAAGTACTTAACCTGCATTGCTTCAGTATAAATAGATGCAATGTAAATGTAAAACGTAGTGTAAGTCGCTCTGGATAAGAGCGCCTGCTAAATGTCTGTAATGTAATGTAATGGTCCCGACTGGAAAAATTTAACGTCTGCTTAGAGCTATGGAAGAAATGGTTTGCAATGAAGTTGCGTCTCCATCACTCCCTGTCCAACGACACCAACACCCCCATTCTCCCCCCACCCCTTGGTCCCCAGGTACCCAGCTCCCCACCTCATGTCCACCTGTGCACGATGTCCGGTTTTGACAAATTCTAAACCTGGCAACCCTAACGGCACTGCCGGCCACAGCAGGGTCTCCGCCATCGCCTAAAGACGTCAGGGCGGGGCGAGGGCGGACCGCACCAAACCCCAGAAGCGCGCTCTCCCGCACTTGCGCGGGGGGGGGGCGGGGGGGGGGGGGTTGGGGAAGAAACGGGGCAGCTATTCTGGGAGGCGCCGGTCATATTCCGATAAGGAACCGCACACAGGGGCACATCATGTGCCTCTCCGGTATTTTTAGCAGAGGCCCCAGGTTTGTGAGGGCTGTGTGTGTCACGCGTTCCTGATTTTTAGACCTAAAAACCGCCGTCATAACACATCCCACTAAGAAGTCACACTCCACGGCAAATCACTCCTACGCGTCAAGAGATTTCTCTGAAGCGGGGTTGATAGGTTGGATTTAATTTTTATTTATTTTTTTTTATATCTGATGACTTGTTATTACGCATTTCTGGATACATTTTATTTAATTTTAATTTATTTTCTTATTTGATGGAATGGCAGGTGTCTTGCTGTAACTGTTAGTAGTCATTTTCCACAGAACCTCTGGTCTTAATAATCTGAATGTGCCAGATATCAGGCTTATAGATGCACTTCATTGGGAAATCCAAATGTGAATTGCTTTAACACTGGTGGACGTTTCGGGCTTAGAGCAAGCACCTTTGAGAAGAGACACCCATGTAAGATCTATTACAGGCACAGACAATCACGAGTAGACTGAATGTAATCCAACACCAAGAACACACAAAAGACAACACCGTGTTCACACAAAAGACAACACCTTGTACACATAAAAGGCAATACCGTGTACACATAAAAGACAACACCGTGTACACATAAAAGAGAATTAATGTCAGTGTGGGACTGAACAATTTTGAAAGGAATATTCAAATATTTGTTGAGGCAAAAGAATGATTTGATTTTCCAACCACGCATTGTTTGACCATGTGAATGGATCCTCCGAACCATCTCCCTCCTCGACCCCACACACACATACACACACATCCAAAAAAAACATTGCACGCACCATACTTTTCAAGCAGTATATTAAGTTAAGCTATGTGCAGCCTGGAAATTGCCTTTTTTTCCATATATGGAAATCTGAGTTTTACACAGGAACATAACTTACGATTCAATCTGATTTCAACATGACTGGCCTGCTGCAGACAGCCACACAAACTCATACGCATACAGCATTAATGGCATGCTTAGTCATAGTTTTTTTTAAGCCTCTAATAACATGTACACTCAAATCTTTTTCCCTTTCCTCCCCTCTTATGATGTCACAGAGGTTTTTTTAATTATTATTTTTTTTATGTTACCGCCCGGGCCAGATGTATTATGATGTCACAATGGGTGAAAGAGAGAGGCTGAATCAGACCTTCAGTAGAAGGGGTCCAGGCGGTAGGGGGGTGACTCAAGAGGACACGACTGATTGAACAAGGGGGCGGGAATGACCGAGCAGTCTGCTACAGGGCTAGAGGAAATGCTGCTTTTTGTGAAAGATAACTTATGTTTCTGATATTTTTCTGAGTTGCTTTTGGTAATTGCTTTGGGAACCTTTTCAAATTTCAATTTTCTTCGTCGTCAAAGCCAGTGACTGATATGTCCTCAGGCAATTATACAGTATAATGTGAAATATAAGTGAAATATAAGTGCTCACTGACTGTATTTAGCTATTCTACACTCAAAAATATGTGAAAAGATTAGAAATACACTAAAATAAATTCATTTGTTTTTTTTGTTTTTTTTTTGCCCTTTGGGGTCAAATTTTACTTGACTTGATCACAGTAAATTTATGGGATGAGTACAAGCATTACTAACCTTGTCTCGCCAGGTGTTGATTGACACTTGGGGGCCAACCTCACCATGTCAGACATTAACCATTAGTGAGTGGAAAATCACTACACAGAGGTCATGCGAAATACAGTGTGTCCATACATATCAACAGAGGTGGATGCCCCATGTCACATGCTATTGTACAGGACTACGTGACATTACATTACATTACGTCTACTTGGCAGACGTACAATAAGTGCATACCAAAGATCATTGGAAGAACTACAAAACGCTGGTCAGATAAGGTACAATACTCGTTATAGTGTGTAACAGTTATCCATAGCCCTGGACACATTAAGTCCAGTTCACACAGTAAACGGACAGAGATTAATGTTAAGTCAATAAGGAGGACTGCACAGCACGGGCCACAACAGAGCAATATCAGTAATATCACATCTGCGTAGAAGTGAGGGGGAAAAAAGCATGTTAAATAAATTGATAACAGTTTACAGACACAGTATCTCTGGGACCTACCGTTCAGATTTTTGTTCTATAGAATTTACACTCATTTACACTTTAAGCACCATTTACACCCCAACCATTTACACTCTTATCATGTACACATTTATCATCCTTTACAGTTCCCTTATTTACACTGTTACCATCCTTTACAGTCCTCTTATTTACACTTTTACCATCCTTTACAGTCCTCTTATTTACACTTTTACCATCCTTTACAGTCCTCTTATTTACACTTTTACACTCGCAGTTGCGATCGCAAACAAGGGAGGGGCGAGGTCTGTGTAGGACGTCTCCAACGCAAGCCTGTCGTCTGCCACATGACAAGAAAATCCTTGACTGCAGCATTGACTGGGTGAAGCCCAGACAACTGTCATAGGAGTGGAGTCATGCAATTACATCATTACAGGCCTGCAGGGCACTAAGAGGCTTCTGAGGACAAATAGAGCATTATCTATGAACCTGTTAGTCATACGTATTCTCCGTATGAGGTGTACTCACACTGCTGTCTTGTTTTATCTGATGGAACTAGCAGACTTTTTTTAATTTCAGGATTTCAGACAGGATCTCGGTTAGATGTTTTTGAAGGTTCTGTAAAGTTTAACTAAAGTTCAAATATTCGTTTGTGTCCCAGAATGTTTTTGGTACATTATTCTCATCATATCTTATTGAGCAGCCTGTGTAATTTACAAAGATTTTTTTGTTGCAGGACCTTTTTTAAAAAAAAAGACTATTTAAAAAAAATATATCTTTTCAGAACTTGTTCGGGATCTTACAAAGATCTCGGCTGGATCGTTAAAAATGTATCTTTAGCACAAGCTGCTAACAGAAAGTGGAATGTTCGGTCACGTTTGATGTGTGACTAGGTGATGTTACATCTAATTGGAAGATTTAAAATGTGCATTTCAAAATACTGTAATATTATTGTTTCCACTTTAGGTTGTCCTGGCTGCAGTTTGCTTCGCCCCCCCCCCCCCTCCCCCCCCAAATAAATAAATATGAGATGAGAAAATAACACCACACGTCTAGACAGGCACAGAAGAAAAAAAAAGAAAAAAAAAAAACGTTATTCCCTCTCTTTAATACAAACCAGTCTGGCTGGAAATGAGTGGGATGATATTTTTTTCCCCCCCTTTTCATACAACTGTTTATTTTTTTCTTTAAGACCCGGGGAGTTTTTGCGTAACTTCGGAACTGCCCATAAACTGCAAAACATTCTTTGTTCAATTTTTGAACCAGAAGCTCCACTTCTTCGAAGTTTTGGTTTGCATTACAGTCGAGGCTCATGCGGGCCGCTTTGGGAAAAGTGCGCGTTTTGTTCCGTGCGTTCATCACAGCAGAAATTATTCTAAAATATGATCCTTCATAATTTGTGTGAGGTGAACATTATTATCGAATACAATGACACACAGGAATGTCTTCAAAGTCTCCTTGATGAGCCGCCTGGTCCGAATGCTAAATTCAGCCCTACACATTGAGAAGAACTAATGGTATCTTGTATTGTAATTGCATTGTATAGATACAGATCCTCCACATATATCTAAATATATACTACTATTGCTGCTGATACTAGTACTACTACTACTACTAATAATAATAATAATAATAATAATAATAATAATAATATTATTATTATTATTATTATTGTTGCTGTTTTTGTTGTTGTTGTTGTTGTTGTTGCTGTTATTGTTATTATTGTTATTGTTGTTGTTACTTCAATGCATTACTGTATTAACATCAAAACATAGTAAGGCGAAAATAGGAGAAGTAGAGTGGCGAAAGTACTGTTGATAACCAGGAGGACCGGAGAGAGAAAGAGGGGGAAAGGGAGAAGTCTAAATATAACTTTGGAGCGAGTGAGTAGGGAAGAAGAGGACAGGAAACGAGAGCAATAGAGAGTAAATATGAAAGGTCTGTGCTCTGTTACCTGCATTCTGTCATTTCTTTTTCATTTATTCAGAGGTGGAAAATCCAGGTTCAGAAAGTCAAAGTCCTCCCCAGTATTTTGGTCCAATCACCTGGATTGCTACTTGCTAACGCGATTCCTTCAGCCAGAAGGTAGAACTAATTAGTGAAATCCGTTGGCTGAGTTGTGAGCACATGGCAGGGCTTTTACTTTCTGAAGCCTGACCACTTTCCACCTCAGCATTTTGGATGAATAAGTCGCCATCATTCACAGAGTTGTTCAAAATTTTTCCCTGTATCAGGACAACCTGTGGAGGCCGCTGGATGGCAGTTCTTCCCATAATAATGTCCTGGAGTGCAGTCACAGTGCATTGAGCAGAACAGCGCACGCTCCCACCAAGGATGCGTAAATATCCAACGCTCTTGTGTTTTCTTTCAATGCATTTTGTGTGTCCAAGTTACCATTTTTCTGTTAAGAAAAATGCAGTGTTGAAACTAACATGAAATGTCAGAGCGGAGTAATGGCTTGGCCCTCTAAGCCACTCTGGGGCCGATCCTGGCCCGACACGAGCCCCTATTAAAATGACTGTGCAACCTGACTTCAGGCCCGGGCAGCAGTTTAGGGCCCCCTGTTAAAGGGTCATGATCCTCATCGTGCCGGAGGACCTGGAGCGCCGGATCCGTGCGGCCGGCCCGTGCGGCCGGCCCGTGCCAAAGCGGCCGCAAGCGGCCGGGGACGTCGCCGAACCAATCGGCCTAGAGCGTGCGCGCATTAACGAGGCCTGTCAGCAAAGGGCTGGAGGAGCGCATGGAGAGCCAACCCCTCAGAAAACAAAGAGTACAGGAGGGGGAGGAGGAGGAAGAGGAGTAGGGGGGTAGGGCTGGCTTTATTTTGGTAACTTAATGAGGGAGTAACGTGTGAGGTTGGCGGGCTAATCCAACGTTTCCTCCATTAAAAAAGTTTCCACCTCGCGGCCCGGCCGGACGTGGGGGGGGCAGGCGCTGGAGGTCCGCCGTGCGGCGCCTTCCCCTTCCCCCGCCGGACAGCGAGCCCCTCCGCCGTCCGCTAAACCGGCCAAACCTGAGCCCCGGAATCCTCACCATCACGGGGCTCTCAGATGGAGAGGGGGTAACCACGGCAACAGAGAAGCTGCGTTCCGCACCGACTGGGAAATAAGTTCTCTCCTCTTATCTGTATGTTCTTCTTCTAAGTAGGAACTTAGGTAGGTGTGTGTGTGTGTGTGTGTGTGTGTGGACAATAGAGCGAGAGTGTGACCGTAAATCTGCACATCTCAGTGGGGTGATTTTAGTCAATTTTTAGAATCAGTTTTTTTTTTCTGTTTCGCTTATAGTTTTTGTTTCCTTTCAGTTTAGTTTCAGTTCGAGTTTTATGAGCTGTCAGCCATTTTTATTTTCGTTTTAGTTTCTGGACGCCCATTTCTATTTAGTTGTGGTTTTATTATTACTTTTAGTTTGACTTTGATTTTTTTTTTTTTTTTAAAACCTTGCCCTGGCCTGCAATACTCCTCCCTTGGAGCACAATACTGGTGATACTCTGTGGCCATGCGAAAACCTGCAGGCCTCAACACATTTAACATGAATGTACAAACTGCATGAATGTATTGACATCCAACTGAAATGATTTGATCTTCATCCTGGGAGCTATCCAACTGTGGTCTATTTTTACACTGCAACTGATCACTTTGAGTTATGTTCAAATTCAGTCAACTGCAAAACAGACGCAAACTGTTCTCTTCTGAATGGTGGAAGTTGAACGGTCGTAATGAAAATGTAAAAAGAAAAGTTTGTTTGCAGCAATAAGTATGCACATGGTTTTTATCAGTAACATTAGTGCATTTGAAATGGTTCCCAAATGCTACTTTCTCTTTTACGACCACCAGATGCTGGAGAGCTTGTGTCTGTCCCCATTATGAAAAGTGTTCTTCTCTTTGCAAAAACGTGACCGGAACAAACATCTTCCTAATCAAAAATAGTCAGCACATTGCCATGTACAGTGAGTAACACAGCTGCCCCAAATATCGCTTTCAAGTTTGTGGGGCGCTCGTAAATTCACGCGCCAACCACGTTCAGAGCAACAGATGACAATACGCGTAATGTAATGAGAACACAGCGAGGAAAAGTGTCTCCCTTTTACACGATGCCAACTCGGGAGCTAATCGGCAAGAACAATGGCTGCCCTACCGTTGCCATCACCCCTCAAATAGGAGAATCAAATTTAGCGGCCCACAAAGCACATCTCAATCCATCGACTGACCTTCAGTATACATGGGTGTGGAACAGAGTAGGTGACAGTTTATCTATAGCACATTTAATCCTTCCTCCTTGCATTTAATGTCAAGCACACTGAGTCGGTCTGTGCTCAGTGGTCCTCATTCACAAAACTTTTATTAAATTGTTCTTACTTTTGTTCTTAAAAATGTTCCCCCGAAAAACAACACAAGATCCGTGAGACACGTGCAGAACTTTGTTTTCGCGCATACCCCCCCCCCCCCCCCCCCCCCCCCCCCACGTACGAGATGATGAAAGCTGGCTGTTTGTAAATTCTACACGCAATCCCGTTCGTGCGATTTGCGTAAGGACGGAGCCGAGAACGAGCGCGCGTGTGACAAAAATTTCGAATGGCGAAATATCCTCGGAAACGCGGCGTTTACGATCAAATCGTCCGACCGTACGCACGTTTCCCGGATGAGGCCTGATGCGTGCGCACGCAGCTCCTTTCAGTTTTGACGTGAGGGGGAAACTGGGGGGGGGGGTCGCCCAAAGCTCCGCCCCGCCTCTGTCCTAATTCTTGAAATTCTTGCGCAAAATAGATGTGGTAACGTACTCCAGCGCAGAACACAACAAGGCTGCTGCACGTTACACACAACGAGAGACAATGATGTTCCTCTTCTTTCTCTGGAACTGTGCGGTTGAATGACCAGTTCCACTTTCCGAATCGTTTGTTGTCAATGAATGATTGATCCCTCCTGACAGCATTGTCCCATGCATCAGTTCCTAAGGGCCAACTCAATTCAAGTCAATTCAACTCCAATTCAGTTAATTCAATTAAATTCAATTCTATTGCATTTGCAGTGTTTTTTTTTTTGTTTTGTTTTTTTTTTGTTGCAGAGACACTGCTTTGCAGAGGAAACAAAAAAAGGGAGAAATTTGGCACAAACTCAGGCCTGTCAAGTGAGCAAGTGAGGTAAGAAAAAAAAATCCCAGTGGAATGAAAAACACAAATCCTTCCACTTCACACATTCTCACAATTCCCCCCTTACCTCTCGGTCCAGTCGAATGCAGTTCACGCCACCTTTCTGGAGGCAAGTGATGACAGATGTCAACAGATCATCTGTCCCTGCTCAGTGCATACACTACATGGCCAAAAGTACATGGACACCTGACATCCAACATTATGAGCATTAATATGGAGTTGCTCCACCCGTTGCTGCTTTAATAACCTCCACTCTTCTGGGAAGGCTATATACTAGATGTTGGAGCATTGCTGCAGAGATTTGCTTCCATTCAGCCAGGAGAGCATTAGTGTGGTCAAGCACTGATTGGGCGATTAGGTTATATACTAGATGTTGGAGCATTGCTGCAGAGATTTTCTTCCATTCAGCCAGGACAGCATTAGTGTGGTCAAGCACTGATTGGGCGATTAGGTTATATACTAGATGTTGGAGCATTGCTGCAGAGATTTGCATTCAGCCAGGAGAGCATTAGTGTGGTCAAGCACTGATTGGGCGATTAGGCCTGGCTTTCCAACTGCTGCCTAAGGTGTTGGATGGGGTTTAGGTCAGGGGCTCTGTGCTGGCCAGTCAAGTTCTTCCACACCACTCTCAATAAAAACATTTCTATATGGACCTCGCTGTGTGCCTGGGGTCATTGTCAAGGTGAAACAAACTGTTGGGGAAGCATAGAATCTTCTGTGATGTGATTGTACGCAGTTGCATTAAGATTGTCCTTCCCTGGAACTAAGGGGCCTAGCCCAAACCAGTAAAAACAGCCCCAGACCAAGGGGTTTCCAGATAATTTTGGTCATATAGTGTACCTTGGGGACAAGGTAGAAAATACAGTGCAAAAAGTCATAAATGCGAGGCCCTGCTGGATTAAATGCTAACTGTATTATGTAATGTAACAGAGCAAAAAACAATTCAGTATTATAATAATTTACGTGTATATACTGAATGAGAATGTGTATAATACGGACTAGGTCACACAAATTTCAAATGGAGAAGTCTTATGTAACAAATTTGGTGATATTTTGAGGAAGTTACCAAGCTTTTTTTGACTCTTGTCAAGCATAATATACCAGTACTTCTGACCAATCTTCTGACCAAGCAGAACACGTTTCATGTTTTCCAAAGAAAAAAAATTAGATTTTTCTGGAAATACCCATCCACAGATTGCTGGAGGTTTTCTTTTTTTTAAAAACAGCTGTTATAACACCAAGAGGAGGCAGCTGACTGTATGTTCGTCCAAGACGTGGGACGTTAATGACGAATTTCCAAAAACCCAGAGCTGTTACTGTACAGATCTCTGGAATGATGCGATTGTTTAGATTTTTTTGTGTGTGGGGGGGGGGGGAGGGTTCTACTTATGAAAAGGAGCTATGATACTGTGCAGATCGGCTGTGTTTCTCACTGGGACTTTGTCCTCTCGGCACTCATTGGGGGGGGTAACATGGCTCGGCCTGTGAACCTTTCTTTTCTTTCTTTTTTGTTTTGTGCTTTTATTTTATCATGCCTCATATGTTTGATTTGAAAACATAGGCACCCAGGTGAAATAAGATATTATTTCACGGCAAGGTTTGTGTCATTCTGCCTTTGACGGAAAAGAAGGAGAATTTGTATTATGATTCAGCGGCGGGTGAAGACTCAAATTCAAACAATTCAAACATTACCTTTTTTTTTTCTTTGCTGACGTATTCCAAAGATGAGTATGATATTTTACAGAATATCTGTACCTTCAGAGAGTGTATACACGTGTGCATATTCCAGAATATATATGTTGCGTGTGTTCAAGCGTGTAAAGATGTACAGTAGCTCTAGCATTTAACATTTGAATTTTCATTTCATTTTAGCATGTTCATCAAACATTGGCACATACCGTGAGCTCCATAATGTTTGGGACAAAGACATACTTTTTCTCAGTTTGATTCTGTACTCCATAATAATCAAACAATTTGCATGTAGTTAAAGTGCCCACTCTCAGCTTTTATTTAAGGGTACCCCCCCCCCCCCCACCACCACCAATGCTCTGCCAGGCCTTTACTGTAGCCATCTTCAGGTCCTGCTTATTTCTATGACTAGTTGCCTTAAGTTCTGTGTTCAGCATATGAAACGCATGTTCAGTGGGATTCAGATCAGATGAAAGACTTGGCCAGTCAAGAGTTTTCCAGTTTTTGGCTTTGTAAAACTTTGTTGCTTTAGCAGTGTGTTTGGGATCATTGTCTTGCTGTAGGATGAAGCGCGCCCAATGAGTTTGGAGGCATTTGCTTGAACTTGAGCCAATACGATGCTTCTGTACACATCAGAATTCATTCTGCTGCTGCTATCAGCAGTTACATCATCAATGAAGAGAAAACAACTGTAGCAGCCATACATTCTCAAACCATGATACCCCTGCCACCATGTTTCATAGATGGGTGGGTGGTGGGGTGGGGGGGGGGAGATGGGGGGTGCTTTGGATCTAGAGCAGTTCCTTTTGTCCTCTACACTTTTTTGCCATCATTCTGATACAAGTGAATCTTGGTCTCATCTTTCCACAAGACATTTATGTTATTATGTAATTACATTATAATTAACAATTATGTAATAATTGTTAATGTTTTTAAAAAGGTCATTTCTACATGGTGAAACCAAAAATGTATTAAAAATATCCTTTTGATAAAAAGTCAGAATCTGCACTTTAACCACTTAAACCACACGTGTACTGTGGAGTACGGAGGCAAATCAAGAGAAAAACAAGTCTTTGCCCCAAACATTATGGAGCTCACTGAATATCAGTGACCCCTGAAACACCGATATCTATGACATTTACATCAATGCAACTGTCACACGCACACACAAGTAAAGGAACATGTCAGATAGGACGGCGGTAACAAAAAAAAAAAACAAACAAAAAAAACTTTGGCAACAAATTAATCTCCCCGGCTGTTTTTCCCCACCGAGGGCAGATCGCAGCGAGTGATAAAGCAGGTTAAAGGTGTGGCGGGCAGGGAGAGACCTGCCCGGCCGTCTCCCACAGCGCTGGAAACACCTTGCTCTGGGGCACGTCCCGTCACTTCGCGTCAGCGCCGAAAAATGCGCGCTAGCGAGTGTCCTCATCCCCGCTAAATCACGCTCCCGGCCGCGTGTGCCAACGCTAATCTCCGCGAACCGTTTCCAATAAATTGGGTAATGGTAGGTAGTTCAGCTTAGGTAATAATTTCTACGTGAGGTGAGTGATGCCTTCTTTCTTTTTTTCTTTTTTTTTACTGCTGAGGGGTGACTTGAACACCTTAGCCTTAACCATTTCGCAATATTTATTTGTTTAGTAAATGCACCTTACTACACATAAATACAGAGATGACCTTTGGCTTATTTTTGTGTTTTATAGGTGAAGATTTCTATCTTTTTTGACTTCACACGTCATACTTTAGACGTGCCTTTGGGTAACTTGCTCAAAAGGTTCTGCACGGTTCTTCACCTGAGTATTAAAACCTGTAACTTGTACCTGTAACTGCGCTGAGTAAAACCCAGAACCCTCCCAAATCTGGAACATGGTCTGAAGTAAAAAAGAGCTCTACCAGGTTTTATTCAGTGCAGTTATCCTGCTAACTCAGTAATCCTGCTTTGTGATGCAGGCACCAGGGCTTGTAACTTTAAAGCTACAGGTTTAATACCCAGGTGGAGGTCCTTTTGAGCAAGTTACTCACAGGCACGTCTACAAGTATGGAATCCTGATTCGTGAAACAGGCCCCTCCTCTTTGATTTCAACACCACATTGGTCCTGTAGGGTTTCAGAGACCGGTGCGGCACACAAAGCCTCCAAAAAAAAATGGGTTTTTCCGAAAACACCCTGCGAGGGGAAAAACCCCAGAACATTTCCATCGAATGGCGCCATTTTGAGCTCTCTCCTGTACCTCAGCGAGCCCAAGCCAGACCCAGGGATATGCAATGCCAACGGGGACAGCCCACTTCCTGTCCGCTGTAACTAGGCCCCAGATTTTTTCCAGCAAAATGAACACTCACACCACCATATTACCCCAAACACCAGCCTGGCCAAGGGTCACGACCGGGAATATCGACCTCCAGGCCTCTCTTGTCCTCAGCAAGCCCCAGCACAAGGGTCAACATCCACCAGCTGAACGCTGGCTCTTCACTGTGCCCTTTGTGGAGCATCTTTGCTCGAGGAGCGTCCATTTTAGGTATGTGACCTGAGCGTGGCTTCGGTAAATATCCAGATGAGTAATTGGATTGTATACACAGAGTGTAGGTTGTGCAAGTACCTCTGGATAAGAGGCCGAAATGGCTTAAAATACATATGATTCATGCGGTATGAATGTCAGCTTGGTGGTTCACATGTATTAAGGCCAGAGAACAGTGGCAGTGAGCACTGACATTTCTGAAAAAGGATTCTAAATTCAAGGAAGAGCAGTAAAAAAGTGAAGGGGGTGTAAATGCCTTACGCCTCACTTCCTTGTCACTGTGTGCTTATACGTTCTGTTTCTCCTGGCGATCTCTGCTTCAGCAATAACTACATATATAACACAAACCTTAATTAGCCAAGGAATTACCAATTCAGTCAGTATTAAAGTTAAACAAAAAAATGTTAATTTAGGTTAGGAGTGGGGTGGATTTGTGATGTCTATGATAACCTATGATACAGCAGAAATGCACGCTGGCTTCCCAAGCTGTGAGCTCATTTTATCTGATCGGGGGCCACTCACAGTAAAAATGAATCTGTGTGCTGAAGAACACTCTGACAGTATACCCTAGGCTAGGTAACAGAGGGAGGTTTTTGGGGGAGTTAGGGTCCCGTTTAGACCCATTCGGGACCTGTAACCTTGAATGAAAGGACAGATTAACAGGGCCGTGATTGGATTTTGTTCTCTTTTTTTTTTTTTTGTCTTCCCAGGTTGAATGATGCTGTGATTTTTAGACCCCTTGTGCACAATGCTCTTGATTCATCTGTTGTTGGTGGCACTCCTGGAGACAGATTAGCTTTACTCCGGGGGATGAACAATAGATTCTTAGAGGGCCGACGTGCACGCTTGGCTTCGTCCCAACCAATATCTCTAGATGGATTTTCTAAACAGCAGCATGTGCCAATGTTGGTTCGGTCACGTACCGCGCTCCAGAAAGCATTTTCATCAATCCTACGAGTGTAATCTTCCACCACAGCTCATGATTTTATAAAAATGTCAGTTCGAGTAAATGTCGGCACGCGGTCCCAAAACAGATTGGCCCTCGTGTTCCCCTGCTTTCCTCCAAACCTCCTACACAGTTAACAGTCATGCTTAGAAGATGCCCGACTGCTCAAACAGAAAATATCATTACAAGCAGGAATGAAACTGCATGTTGATACATTTAATACACTTCACTGATATGATTAAAATTTGAATGAAAGTGAGTGGCCCTCAGGATTCAGGAAGGCTAGCCTTTATGGGCGCTTCTGAGAAAGCTGGCCACCTCCAAACCGTTTCAGCAATAGAATTATAAATTGGCAAATCCTGCCCTCTGCTGGAGATGACCTGCAAGTGTCTCCTTTAGAGAAGCCGCTTCGGTTCAGGCACCTCATTCAGCAACTGTACAACGGCAGTTCAAGGCAGTGTACCTAAGGCCCCGCCTTCTCACCCCGGGCCCCGCCTCCTCACCCAGGGCTCCACCTTCTCATCCAGGGCCTCACCTTCTCACCCTGACGACCGCCTTCTTGCCCAGGGCCCCGCATTCTCGCCCAGGGCCCCACCTTCTCACCTCGGACCCCACCATCTCACCTTCCTTTGATATCAGAAGAATCAGAAGGTGAGGGGGCCACCAAATTAATTTTTGCCAGGGACCACCAAAAGTCTAGGGATGGTTCTGCTGACATGTCCACTATGCAAACCTCTGTCCAGGTTTACATGTAACTAGTGGCTGAAAAGTCCCACCAGAATACTGTGACATGTTTTATATTTTTGCAATAAAAGAGATTGGGTATGTGTACTGTAGTTATCAAAAGACATTGCTGTATAAGTCTGTTTCAGCATCCGACAGAAAAGTGGCAATCAATCAGCAAGCACAGAGCTTGACGTCACACTAAATAGTTAAGTATTACCTACGACAGAGTTCACAAATCAACCACTGCAATATGAAAATGTAGTGAAAGAATAATCTTTCCTACTAAGTAAATGCGTCAGCACAAGGCGATAATATGGTAGATTAATGTGACTATGCAGCAAACATCTCAAATTGATAATATGATAAACACATCAAGGGAATCAGATGTGAAGATGTGATCACCTCATCACTTTCTGTGTTATTGACGCAGTGTCACTGAAAGCAATTACACAACTGATGAATCCAACCCCGACATAAATTCACCCAATCATGTGCTGCTCTGTGTGCAACATGGCTACTCCAGCACTCTTAGCCGATAGGTGGATAATTCCGTTGCTAGAGGACGAGGAGCGTGTGGTATACAGGTTTTTGTTTCCGCCAATCACCCTGGCTCAGACTGAGAATTAGCTGTGCGTATACATTCACGTTGAGTTCCTTGGTAGATTACATCACATAAATCACACAGAGAGACAAGAACGGACATTTTATATAGGGCCACAAGAACAGTGTTCATTTGTCATTCACAAGCTTGTCTGGACATTTAGTTATAATTGTGCATAAGACTGAGGTAATTAACAGCAGAAATTGTCCTGAAATCAAGAAACAGTACCGCTTGCCGAGCCCATTGCCATTATAGGCAAACCCAGAATTTCATGAATGTGTATTTCAAGACTAAAACGATTCCATTGCGCATGCAGTAAAAGAAAAACAGTATTGATTCTACATAATGACTATTTAGCTTGTATGGGGAGGAGAGGAATTCATTATTCTTAAAGAGTGATCCACAGTATTCAGATATAGCTGTGAGCAGTGCACAGGGGATTTTCTGCCCCTGGGTGTAGGAGTATAATTAGATTGCTGTGAGAATGTAACTTAGCTCATTTCTAAATATGTTTGCTGCTTTCCCTGAATATCTAAACCAGTTTATCGGAAGAGGGGGGTCTCCTCTTGAACAAGTTGTTCGTTCATTATGTTTTAGGTATTTTTTTTCCGTGTTATTTATTTATTTTTTTGGCACATTCATTCTGAGCACACTGAGGAAGGCTTAGGCCAAAATGTTTGTGTATATCGGGCCTTCATACATGGATGCAATGAGACCATTGTTTATAATGTTCTAAAGAATGCTGTCTGTTTATTTCATTTATTTTACAACATCACTCCGAGCACACTTAACACTCATCCATGCATGACTTTACGCCCCTGATAAATCCTACTTACACACCCCATGCTTACATACTATACTTTTATGGATAAGACTTAGTTTAACAAACTCTTGTTTTTGCCTTTGATGTTGTGTGTTGTCTCCCCTGGTTGCAAAATAACAATTCATTCATAATTCATTCATAATTTGTAACAAAGGCCAATTCTATTCTGTTACCTCTCCTCCCTCTGGTCTAGAAAAAGCAGTGGCAGAGTGTGTGTTCTGTGACCCTCATGGAAACTCTTTTCATTGTTCTGCCTTAGTTTTATTCAGAATATGTTAGCTTACTGACATACAGCATACAGGGGTTAACGGGAGCAGATAGAAATATCTTTCGGATCCAGTATTGTGTCATTGTATTTTATATTTAATTGTTTTGCTTCTGACAACTTGACCTGGGTCACCACTAGAAAAAGAGCATCAGGCGGCAGTGCCAAAAACACATTATAATGTCAATAGAAACATTCATAAAAGTAAATTTAAATGTAAAACTTTTTTTAAATCCATGCTGAAAGATTTATTTATTTATTTTTCCTTATTGGAACATGTCCTTGCTGGTGCCTCTCAAATAGACATAATCCCTCCTAAAAAATAAAAAAAGAAATCCCATTTTTATAGAATTTGGAGGGGTGGATGTTCATACTACAAATCCAACCTTTGCATTTCTCACCCAAGTATGTGCACCCTAGTAACACAAGATTTATTTCATCCTTTGACTGATTCCACTCTTGAATTTTTCCCTGATCATCATATCTTTGCTATCCTTCAGAATGGGGAAGAAACAATCCGTTAAAAATTTATTTTAATAAAACTTCCAGCAGAGGTCACTCTTCCCCTGTTAACAGATACTCTCTTTTGACCGCGTCACATGATGCTTTGTGTGTGGCTTCCGTTAAAATGGGACTTCGGTGAAACGTTCAGGTATTTCTCCATGACACATTCGGTTTTGTAAAAAATGAATAAACAACCACGGCCTGACCCACCTTGCTATATTATTGTATCTTATTTCATTCAAGCAAATACTTCGATTTCTACATGTAGAAATCATATGTTTTTCATGTTGGAGTTACCTTAAAGGACAGGGTTAATCCTTTAAGACCCCATCCTAAAAATGGCTGTTTGGCCATGTCTTGGTGTTTTTGACTGTAAAGCAGTGATATATTGTGCAATCGTCAAGTGCCATATGTCTACTGCTTCAGCACAAATTCAGCTTTCTGGGGATGCCAGTTATTGAATTGTACCATATTCTGTTAACATATGCTATTGTCCATAAAGGCCAGGGTTTTATGAGAGATTTCTTGAATGCTATTCAGCACACCCTCCCCACCCTTTACCTCATGTCTGTGGGTGCACACAGTGTTTTGACCAGTCACTTTTTGCCACATTCAGAAATAAGAAGGCCAGGTATAATTAACTGAATAACAAAGAAGAATGATCTTTTTTAGTCTATAGTCTACTGCTCCACGCACCTGCCGATCTCATCTCATCTCATTTCACATTTTACACAGGTATTATTTATTTATTTTACAATTAATCACACGGCAGCTTATTAGTTTGACAAAACATATTAAATTCACCTGTTCTTTCTGACCCCGAGGGCACTGGGCTTAATTTCCTGCTTCGGCATTAGGCCCTCATATAACCAAAAAATGCTGCTGGCTCCCGCCAGATTACATCATAAAGGCATATTATTTTTATATTATTGAAGCCTCCGTGCTATAGCATAGAAGGCTCACATCATATTTCTGCTTTCAAAATCAAATTAATTTACCTGGGGGAAATCTGAACAAAGTTTTTTTATTTTTTATTTCCTCAAATCAAGCATTTATTTTCTGTCTCTGTTTTTACAGATTAACAAGGTCCACAGATGTAATGACGCTACATTGACCTCCTCATTGAAAATAGGTCCGAAATGAACCTTAATCTTATGGATATTAACATATGTGCTGCACAGAGATCATTATGCATATGATCATGCTCATAAATATTGTCATCGGGACCTGAAAGGTTTTGGGCCTTTGGGTTTTGCTTTATCCTTAGTTTCTTCCAGAGAAATCCAAACTAGCATGCAGACTGTGAAAGTGAAGGAAAAAAAATGCAAAGCTTCTTGCTGCATTTGAATGGGCTCGTAAATTTATCGTAATTAACTTAAATAATCGATTGATTTCAAGTACGGGGAGTGAAAAAAAAATTGAGTAGAGTTACTTTATGGAGTCACTTAAAATGACTCTGTTAAGCAGCAAGGCACCCAAAGGCTTGTTGTTTACATTGTATTTGCAATATCATTAACCTCACTACAACATCTTCAACTGCTTATTTTATTTATTCGCTAAAATTGTTTCGAGGCGAGTTGTTTACATTTTTTTTTTTCCGCCGTGGTTCGTTCGGTGCCACGGGGCTCGGGCCTTTGTGATGTCACTCACCCTATCAGAAACCGCGACCAGGGGGGACGGCTCGCTTTCTGGACGAGGTCACCCGCCGTGGCCCCCGTCGAATTAAATCAAGGGATTCATCATATTGTCTGTATTTACCGAGTAATATCAGACAGGCCTGACCCTGCCCTTTGGCAGCTCCCAGATATTGCAGCTCGGGAGAGAGAGAAAGAGAGAGAGAAAAAAGAGAATCACTGGAACTCACTAACGGGGTGGGGGGGAGGGGGGGTGGGGGGGTGGGGGGGGAAATAGCTTGCTGTGTTGAAAATGGCTTTGCGGTGTCCAGTGTTCTCTGATCACGGAAGTGTCAAACAGATTGCATGTACGGGCAAGGGAGACGGCCGCTGGGTATGTGTGATATTGTTTTAAATCCAGAAAAAAAATCTGTCCTGAACACCAAACTTCCCAGAAATGCGGTTTATATAATTTAGGGTTTATTTGTTTGTTTGTATGCAGCAAATGCGGTGCATGTCTTGAATATTTGTGTTAATATTGCAGTATCAGCATGTGCTATGTGTTATACATGTGCAATGTGTTGTTATGTGTTTATTTAGAAATTAAAATGAATAAATAATGAATAAGAAACAATTTTTTTAAAAAACAGGCATGACTTTAACTGTATTGTGGGAAGTGACATGATGACACTACACACACACACACACATAGCAGCTTTTCAACAAACTTATTAGAAAATGGCAGTGTATATCACGGAAAATCAGCTTGCACATGCAAAATAGTTTGAATAAAAAAAACAGTGTGGGACATTAGCTATAAGTGCCATATTCATTTAGCACTGAAATAGTTTTAGCAGGAAATAGATTATATTCCTGTGGAGGTGTTACGTTGTGGATGCCAAGCGGAGGTGAATTATTCATCCAATTCCAGATGGTTTTATTCAGAGGTACAAGTACCCCTAGGGGTACCTCAAAAGGGTGTGTTTGGGAGGAGGGGGGGGGGGATGTACTTCACATGAGAGTAAATAATATCAGAGAAACTAAAAACCTGAAGGGGCAAACATCACAAAGGGGACTGGCATTAACCCTTTGAACAGCAGGTCTATATGGATTGTTTTTCTTCTTTTTTTTTCAAAATTCTAATTCCGTGTTCTATAACTCCACTGCTTTCGGTTGCCGGTAAAATCCATTGTGACATCAGCATTAGAATGTTCAGTTAAGAACATTCCGGTCACACGTTTGCGATCTCACGCCTCAAAGCCAACCTCGTTCTGAGCGAGCACAGACAGACAGAGCCGGACCGGTACGGACCGGTATGGAGCGGTGGGGACGGGAGGGAGGAGGTCGCGGGATTGGTCGGGCTGGCTCCGGCAGAGGCTCGTTCATCCCGGCCGCCATCGCCGCCGCCGCCGCCGCCACCACAGCAGGAGAGCAGGAATGAAAAGTAATGAGACCCTCTCCTCCATGTCTTATTCATGAGCGGGGACGTCTGGGTTGGGGGGGGGGGGGGCGGCAGAAGAAGAGGCCTTGACAGGGCAGCGTATGAACTGGCTGACTGTGCTGCAGGAGAGCAGACAGACACGCACGCCGGGCTAAACAAAGGCCAGCTCTTTCCTAAACACATTCCGCGTCAGGAGAAAAAAACAACGACCACATAGCGTAAGCACAAATCGTGAGTGTCTTACCGCAGGCAATGCTGTTTATTTTTATTTTAGTGTTTTTTGTTTTATTTTTACATAATCTTGTCTGAGCTCAAGGAAAAAAATAAATAAATAAAACAGTATGGGAATTCTGCTTTATTTATGAGCACTATGTTTTGAAAGGTGTGTGTTGTTGTATACAATCTTCTCAATATCACAGTTGCCGGGTGACCTACCCGGCTAAAGCACTAGCCCCCAGTGCAGTTACGTACTCCCCTGTCCAGTACCAAAAAAAACCTGGCCAGTTGCACAAGGCAAAGCACAATTTCCCATAGCCTCTCTCCAAGGGGCGGGGGAGGAGTACACCATGCCTAATTGGCGCAGACACCCGATTGACCAGGATAAGGATACCAGTCCTCGAGGCATCATTCCCCTCTAATCAGGACTGATTTAAACCTGGGACTCCGGGTTAGTTAAGTCTCCGGCCAATCAGTGCCATCAATCGGTCAATTATCTACCAGGTAGAGAAAAAAAAAAACCCAGCGGTGCTGCCGGCCTCCAGGGCCATATTTGAGTATCATTGGACCAGAAGAATCGTTTCTCACAATGAGGATGGGGCGAATCCAACCAACAGGAGCCCTTTCTCTCTGTAGCCACCGCGTCTGTCGATCGTCACGGCTACCTTCCTGCCATGCTCACCTGCCACTGGCACAGTCAGTGTTCAATGTGAACGATCAGGCACAAACGATAAATTAATTCGCCGAGCCACGGTCGGTCGACGTTAACGCTGAACGCGACGAGCATCCTCCTCATTAAATAGCCATCCCTCGGTCCGAACCCGTGAAAGATGGCCTTCGTTCGCAAATCAATTTTATTTTTTTCAGTTTCTAAAGTTTTTTTTTTTTTTTTCTACTTGACCCTGCTGCGTGCGGACCATCGTACAACAATACGTTCGACCCCAGCGCGACGCAGGCGCTGTTCAGCCTGAGCTACGCGGCGAAGGAAGAGAAATCTATTTGTTCGCTCCCCGGTTCATCGGATTAAAGAGGAGAAACGTGGGCTTTGGGGCTCCGGAGTGTCTCAGCTCGGCCATGATTCAGAGGTGGAAGCCGTACGTTTATAGATATTACAGGGCATAGCTCTCCGTGTGGTAGGGAGATCTGAAGACCGAGGTGGACTGGCAGTCATATTAATAAAGCACATTTGACGCCGTGCAGGAAATTGCTAGAATATAATAAAATTCATCAATCTGTGGTGTCAGGTTTCCAGTATGAGTAAGAAATATGTTAGAAATATAGCTGAATGCATGCTGGGCAGTGATTGCAGCATATTTATCAGTGGGGTACCTTGTATGCGCAGTAACAGTGCAGCATTTGAAAATGGACACCTCCCCAAATGTGACCAGAAAATCTGACAGACAGAGGGATTTAATATTAAAATACTCACAAGCACACACATGTTCACACACACATCTTGCCTGTGACTGACCCATGCTGGATACTCCCATGTGCAAACACACTGACATGCAGAAAATTAAGATTTAAGAAGACTGAGCAAGACCATAAATTAATAAATTAATAAACCATATAATTTTCCATAATTTCTCAGTAGTGTCACAATAATGTAGTCAACACTGATATTTCTAGCATTGTCTTTATGCTGCGGCTTGTTGATCAGCATTTATTCACTGTGTCCCCTTGGAACAGACTGTCAGGCTACCTCTGCCCTCAAACAAGTTTTCTTTAGAAAAGATGGCTCTGATTCAAATGTCAGGATACAAGAATGGTTAGTAATCACAGTGTTAAATCCTAACAGCGTTATTTATTTGTTAGCAGATTAACACTCACTACGCACAATTTTACCAATTGGTTAATCATATCCAAACGTACCATATCCAATCTGATAGGGTATATTTAATGCTGATTGAGTATATTTAATCCCATTGGCACACAATTCTGTGCTCTGCTGAAAAGCAGCCAATGACATTTGGCTTTAGTTGCATTTATTTCCATTTATATCAGACTTCTTGCTGATAAAACACAATAAAGTCAAAGAAATAAATAGATAACAATGAAGATTGATATGATCCCATATGGGAGTATACGATACATCTCTTTTTAATACATTTCTTTGTTAATAATTCACTTGCAAAAAAAACCTGCTATGACTGAGGACATCTCTCTCCATGCTTGGATCGTTGAAGCTTTAGCTCCTTTCAATTTTGCAGGGGGTATACTCTAAATGAACTATGTCTGAGCCTCACTTATGTTGAGATACTAACGTGGGACTCAAAAGGAGAAACAGAACTGGAATGATTAGCATTCATATGCAAGTACTGACAGTTTTCGTCTGAAGGACTGGTTACGACTGTCTTCCCCATGTGACCGTACTCCTGCTAAGATTCCAAAAAGAAAGACGACGGCGTCCATTTTGCAGATGGGTGACTCTCACCTCAGTGGACGACGCCAGACCCCCTCGCGCCATTAATCCTCGCACCCCACATCGCTCAGCCATCTTCTGGAGAGCGGCGATAAGGACGGCGCTCTCAATTCACCCGTCACGTTATTACGCGTTACCGCGCGGGATCGGCCCCCCTCCTGGAGAGGATTGATGGGAAAAAATAATGAAGGACTGACAGGTGGAGAATGACCCGTCCTGTTAGGGGTTTAGCTCTTCTTCTTTAGTAGATGCTGTCCGATTCGGCTTCTCCGGTAGCTCGCCGTCTTACGGGAGATTGGGAGGAAAGAGTTACTGTAAAGGGCACCTACATCGGGGCTGCTATTTAAAACGGCATCGGCAGTTTACTTTTGCAACTGTCATTTAAAATGCACAGCTACGTATAGATAGTCGTGATCTGAAATGATACTGTGGGAGACAATGTATATTTGAAAACTGAATTCGGGGAAAATGAATCTTTGGTACGGCCAATCAAAAACTTTCCCTGGTTAATGTTTTGTAAAAGATACACCTCAAGTAGACCGTATTCTTGCCTCCATTGCATTGTACCAGTAGATGGTGCTATTTAATTATAGTTTAATTTAATGTATTCCAACTGAAATTAGTCATTTTTTATTTGACAGGATCATGCTGAAAAGTACTGCATCCTGCTATGTTCTTTCAGCTGTGGTTTGTTTCCTTATGTATTGACAGTCATTTTAGATCACATCACTGAGACACAGCTCATTATTCTTCTCATTATTCTTCTAAACACCTTTTTTTTTCAAAATGAGAGAGAGGGTCCAAGAACAGACGTCTCATAACCAGTTACTTTCCTTTAATAGCTTCACAGGCATGTGGTGGACCCCCTATCTGATCTGTCTCATGGGATAAAATTGACAACGTATATCTTTGACTCAGAGATTGATCATTTTTTCTAAATTACAAAATAAGAATAATAAAAAAAAGACATGGCTAATGCAATAGTACGTGTAGCAGAGACAGCAAATAGATCAAGTATTTTGCAGGTTGTGAAAAGAAAATGAAATTCCTATATGTCTGATTGTATACACTAATATCAAGGAGACATTAATTATAGGAAACTGTTTAAATGAATTTTTAAAGCAAATGCGATTTTTAAAAATATGGCCATAAGCAGCCATTACAGGCTCCACGCACCAGACCCAAGTGGACAAAAAAAAGCATTTACAAAGATTATTGTTGTTGTTGTACAGTACCACTTACTGTATTCATTTAGCATAGTTAGCATTACAAAAAAGCTAACTTGGCTAACAACAAAAAAGTTGACTTTCACCTACAATAAATATTCATGGTGCCGTTTACCACTGGTTTTGTAATCCCTGTGCAGATTTTAAATTAAAATGTTTTGAAAATTGTCACATTGACACATTGTCCATCAGAAGTTATCTGCAAGTGATCTCAATTCCATAAGCACTTGATTACAAATCAAATGCCACCGAACCTCTTCAGCTGAACAAATAACTCAAGGGTTCAAATTGAAAAATGACAAATTTTGAAAAAAGTGATTGAAAAAAGTGACTGAAATGTACAATAACACAATATAAGTATTCAGAATATTAATTCAGGTACAGGACTGAACTTATGGAAGCAAAAGGACTATGTAGAATAAATATTACACGCACAGGCATGCACATGCACACACACACGCACACACACACACACGCCCTGCCTGTGACTGAACACATGCTGGATCCACTGATGACACTCCTCTGCAGACACTGACACGCAGAGTCTCGATTGGCTCACGGTGCGGTGACAGATGATTTGACTCCGAGACGTCTGAAGAAGACAGCCAAAATGGGAGGTTGCCCCCAGCTCGTTAAGCAATCAGGCTGGTAAAGCGAAGCCGTGCTCGGCGAGATGAACGCGCTAATTGGCGGGTAATTAAATTAAGCCGGGCTATAAACGCACAGCTGCATCTCCTCCCGCGCCACATCTGTTTCCTCTCGCCGAAAAGGATTAGCAGCGGACATGTTGAACACCGTCGATATCAGAGGCGTTAAATTTCGCGGCCGCATGAAGGGCATTTTCTTGCTCCGGACCACAAACACCTGAATGCCCAAACACATTCCGTCCTCAGCAACTTCTGTTATCCAAACTATTCAATATCGCACATATCACTGTCTTGGCCAATCACATAAACTAGAATGAATTTTTTTTAAACCCCTAGAGAGATCCTTTTAATGTGGTATTTAACCATCAATACTGTATCTGTGTCATATAATTAGATTGTACTGAATGTAGTAATTGCTAATACTAATTAAAATTAGTTTCATGGACAACATCCTTGTTTATACAGACATCTTTGGGTGTATTAATATGAAACTTGTTTTGGAAGAGAGAAGGATTTACCATATGGTATCCATGATACAAACACATAGTTATTAGCCAATTAGAACTGAGTATTCATTAAAGCCATGGTTTAAACATATATGCATATGCATGATGTTAGCATGAGAAATGTTCCTGCGAGAATAACAAGCAGACATTGGGACTAACAGCACACGAACATGGCAGTAATATGGCTGACTACTGTCAGAGGAGGGAGGGTTTTTGACAGACGATAAGCTCTTCAGCGCAGAACAGCACAGCACAGCCCCATTAACTGTACTGTAGATCTGCAGATGGACATCATAAGCGCAACATCTGTTGTGTATTCACGGAGAAATGGAACATCTGTGTCACATCCAAGGTTCACAGACACGTTTCAGGGGCGGCCCGTGAAAATTGGGAGGATGTGCTCGCTAAATCCAGTTGTTCGGAATCTCTTCAGGAGACGGAACATGATGTACCATTATTGCCAGGACATCTGGGCACAAGCAGACGGACAGGCAGACAGGCCGGCGGACAGACAGACAGTGTGAATAGTTCACCCTCAAGGTGCAGCCTGTGTGATCGCCACCATTCTAGCACATTTATTTGCTGCCCTGTATTTGGCAGTTTATAATGCTGACAAAATTTCACCTATTTTATATAGCCGTATCCGAGCAACCCACCAATACATCTGGATGTTTACTGGTTCCCAACTGAGGTGAAACTTTGCTTAACATTCATTGGATTTGTGATCGGAGAATCCTTCCTGGCTACAGGAAAAAAAAAAACATAAAAATCTTGTCACGCTATAAACACTATAAATTCTTGCGACCATAATTGAGAGATGGGTTGTGGGAAATAGCCCTGTGATAATACCGGAATCATGTCCAGGAGATGTTCTTTAACCGCTTCACAGGAAAAATAAAAAATCTCTGAACATCTGAGCAAGCTCAGACACCACTCCTACTGCGCTCAAAGTTAAAAATGGAAGAGTCCGCTTTGGGATGGCCTGATTTAGGATCCTCCATTATAGTTTTAAACACGCTCAGTAGTCCAGTGGTCCAAACCAGATCTTCTAACCTCTGCAACAGCTGATTTAATTGGCCCAGAAACGGCTGCCACATGCTCAGGAAATGAGCAAACAGTGATTTTTGGCCAGGACTAAATCAACATTTGTCCTAAAATTTTTTGACTTAAAAGCAGATTTGAGCATTGAATCCAGGCCAGTGCATTTGCATTAGGTTTCCTCTTTCTGCTCTGAGACCTGCATCTCATTCAGAATGAGTCAGAATGCCCTGCACAACTTGGTCTCTGGCAGAAACACTGCACAGCTACTAAATGAAAGTTTGCCAAAGTCACCTCTGTTCCAGCCACGATTGTGCACATCCATATAATTAGTTGAATAATTTGTTTATTTGGCAGGGTCAATGCACATTAATACTGTAACATTTCTGTAAATTATAAAGCCAGGGAGGCTAATTTTCATCTGCAGACCCTGGGGCCTGCATGTCTTTGGACTGCAGGAGGAAACCGTACTACCTGGAGGAAACCCACGCCACAGACACGGGAAGAACACGCAGACGCACAGAGAGGAACCAGGCCGGCTAGGGGAATTCAAGCCTGCAACCTCCTTCCTGCGACGCAACGACGCTAACCGCGGCGCCACCGTGCCAGACGGTTTTTTTTACGGCGGGTCCACGGATTGGTCCTCACGGTTTGGTACACGGACGCGGTCTCGGGCACGACCACGACCGAGAAGATGAAACAGAAATTCGAGCGAAGCCTCGCGATCGGGAGACAGCCGGAACCGATCCGGCGGGGGAGTGTCGCGAGAGAGATCGGCAGCGGACTTCGCGGCGAAGCGTTGCCGGTTAACGCCACGGCAACCCGCCCGGCTGCGTGTTTGGACACAGCGCTGAGCCTTTCACAAAGCTCGGGGTGTCTACCCGCTCCATAAAAGAGCAGGGAAAAAGAGGGGGGGGGGGGGTGTAGAGGGGTGGGGGACGGCCGACGAGGGGGGGAGGGGTCTGAGTGGAGAACTAGCCTGTCCAAATCAGGGTGGAAATTGGGTGGAAATGAGAGAATCTAAAGAGGGAGCCATCTCTCAGCAGGGAGGCAAGCAGGCGGGCAGTAAATCAAATCTGAAATGGACTGATAGCTCTTATCCATAGAGCAGACACAGATTGCCATCATCTTTCACAAAGCTTTCATATTTGATTCACAATGAAGAGAGAAGTCAAGGGTACTGTGGACGGTCTGAAAAAATCCATTTCTATTCATAGTTGTTTTTTTTTTTTTTTTTTACACAAATTTATATTTAACAGAAGAATATGCATTGTAGGTAATGTAGTCTGCTTTTATTTTTAAACTAATGAAATTGGCCCATCTATCTCGACTAGTGGAAATTTTACGCAGACATGTTTGTTGTTTTTAAAACTGAGATGACATGATCCGCCGATATAATTACACTCTCAATTCACACAATGAAATGTAAATGGAAAAGAAAAGTTGAAATAATATTTAGCATTAATTGAGTGAAATACCACGCTTAACAAAATTTCATTTTACACAAGTCTGAAATATATTTTCCTACTAAAATCTACACTGCAAGAACATATCCAGTCCGTCTGACGGTCATTTTCTAGATGACAATATATTTTATTCTTGTAAATAAATAGCTTAAGTACTAGTCATTTTCAACAAATACCACATCCATATTTATAGTTCCTGTATGACTGTATGTTGCACACTATTCAATGTTTTTACATCTATATTTTAGGAAGGGTGCAGTGCCTTTTAATGGAAAGCATTTATTTTCATTATTCTCAAGCATGTGGCGAGGTTGTGGGCCAGATAATACCATTTTTATTTTATACTGCGTTACATTAAACGTAATTGGAAAGCCGCTGCCACAAACCACCACTCTCACAGACAGATTTGTCAGGCTGTGAAATATTGTAAAAAAAAAAAAATAAAAAAAAAACCTCAAAGCATTCTTCTCCTCGTGTGAGCAATGTGTAATGATGAATTGGCAATATTACCAGGCTTCGGTTTCATTGTTCGCATTGACACATCTGTCAATAGTTTTGCGCTCTGTGTTTCAGCTGAGGGGAAATAAATGAAATAGCTCAGATAAACCAGGGGCTCATCTACTTTTCATACGGCCCCAGAAGGCCCAGCTGACGTGTTTTATTTTACCCAATTTGCTACATTCTTACAGCAAGTGTGCGTTTGTCTGTGTGTGTGTGTGCATGTGTGTATCTGTGTGTGCGTGTGTTTGTGCATGCGGTGTGTGTGCATGCGTATGTGCACGTGTGTGTCTGTTTGTGTGTGTGCGTGTCTGTGTGTAGGTGTTTTTGTGAGCAGATATTTAGCGAAAAACCTTTAAAAATGAATCACTGACGTCTAGCAGATAGTGGAATCATTAAGCAAAAAGCCCACGATAACATAAAAATACAAATGAAGAGTACATAGAAGAAAAATGTGCATCATTAATAGAATACTGTTTGCTGGTTCACTGCTGGTGCACAGAGGGAATAGCTAAAGGCTAGAGGCTACACCATTTTATTAAGAGCATGTACTGTAGACAGCCCACATATGTATTTCTACAGTCTATTTAAACTTGCGAAAAATGGAATTGCACGCATTTTTACATTCTGTCGTCACATGCATGGGTATCAGAATCATACGTGGTAACAGGTCAATACAATGATCACCCGTCTGAATGCAAAACTTTATTGTTCGTACAGGGAAATGTGCGCTGCTGACGCTCTATTTATGGAGGTTTAATTGAAGACGGCATAAAATGATAATCCGAGAAGTAACGCATGGACGACTCCAACGATTCAACACATAAATCATATCGCTGACCCGACAAGTCACTGAGACAGGCATTCTGGTGATAGATGACCCATTTAACTTTGATTTTTGAGAGCAAAGTACTCGATGGCACTAACTCACGCTGACTAATACTTCAAACAGTGACAAGTCCACCTATCGTTGGTATGCATTTGCAAAGAAAGACAAGCAAGTTACATTACAGAGCAACTGAGCAATCATTACCAATGACCAATTAACAATGTTTTTTTATCATTTTCAATCATGGTGAGTTTTTTAATTGTAATAGTGTATTGCAGTGTAACATTTATGATTATTATAATAATAATAATTATTATTATTATTATTATTATTATTATTATTATTATTATTATTATTATTATTATTAATCATTTATTTAAATTAATATGTATACACATGCACAAACAGGTTTCTTTAACAATGTTACATGCGTGATGTAATATTGTGTTGCAGATTCAAAATCATCCGCACAAAAACTTCCAGTACTTAAATTTAATATAATGAACTTTAATTTAATGTAATGATTTTATTGAATTTTCTTTATTTTCATGAAGAAATCAAGACAAAGGGGGATCAGTGAGTTTCCCATCACCTAAAAAATCTGAGCTTCATGTCCAGATTAAATTTCAATCAAACATGGCTGATTATAATTAAGAAAGGTTTTACAAAGCACCTAAAAATTATGGCAACTAATCAGAAGATTTGGTGTAAGATTTAGCCTTTCATTAGCCTTTTTTCATTAGCCTATTACCACAGATTAACTGGGGCTACTTCGGGCTACCAACATTTGTATATGCCAGATGTGGTACACCACTCATTCCTAAAAGCGACTCAATACATTGGTCATGTGATCCATTGAACACCAATAACTGTAGTTACTTAGTTTGGGAGTAATTTAACTATGTCCGTGCTTTTATTGGCCCAGGAGATAAACCATAGGCAGAAATATCTGATGAGCATTTTAATATTAATATAGTGTGGAAACCGTGGGGCTTATATTTAATTTAAATTGATGCAATAAGAAGTCATAAATATTTAAGTGTATATATACTGTATCACAGTTCATTCTGATGAATGACACTGACCCACAAATGTGTAAATTGGAATGACCCTCTCAAAACAGTCACATATTAAGTTGAGGATAGCTAACTAGCAAGCCCCCTATTATACCAAGGAGAACTAATTCTAACTAAATGAATTCCGATTGAGTTGAATAAGCCTTGTTAGCAAGGAACTTAGATCTCTTTGATTTGTAAAAGAAAAAATAAACAATAAAACAAGAACAATAACTTAATTAGATTCATAATCTTTTGGGCAAATATACTACACTTTCAGAAAAACATCTAAACTACAGCCACACAGCTTGTGGTGAAAGCACTGAGCAAAAGCATGCAAATTTCAAGCAGCTGTATTCATTTCTGTTGCGTCAAAACACTTTCCTGGTCATCAGGAAAAGGGGAACTATACATCAGTCTTCCTCTCAAACAAACTATTTCCAATTTCCTGTTTGAGATTTTGAATAATCCTCCCATTCTACTTGAAGATATATGAGATTATTGCCACATGCTTTCATAAAATCTTACGGTTTATCTCACATCTTATTGGGTACTGACTGTGCTGAGCCGAATATTACACACTTCAAAGGGTCATAAAACAAACACTGTAAAAAGTGTGGAACTGATTATAATTTCATTTACTTAAATTAGGGCTTACTTTTATATCTAAAGCAAAAAACATGTACATAACCAATATAATTCATGCACATGTGAGCAATACAACGTAAAAAAAAAAACTGGCAATAATATACTTTACAATATATGTAATGTTAGTGTATAATCTATTCAACAATGTAAATAGACTAACTGCGTATAATTTTATATTTTCTATAATAATAATATATAACATTTTAAGTTATAAAATGAGATTCAAATGAGCAGAAACACATCAATAATAATAATCATAAAAAATATCTTATTCACAATTAGTAAATTATTACAGAATATTTGCAACAGGGTGTGCACAGAGCCAAATGATGCACAATATGGTACTGATCAAATTTTTCATTTTGTTACTTAAGCAAAAAATTTTTTTGACGATTATATGCACATATTTGCCCGATGAAGTATTAAAACAAAAAATAAATAAATAAATAATTTAAAAAATCGAATTTCAAAGGCCAGTTCCATCTATATAACAGTGTGACACAAACAAACAAACAAAAAAAACGACCACGGAAACGAGTGGCGTTCGGTAACGGCAAGCTCCGCGGAGCAACAGCCTCACACAACCCTGCAGTAATTTAACCCCCCCGCCCCTTGTGTTCATCTCCCCCGGGTGATGTCGAAACACTCAATTTGGGAGCGCCAGAACAATTAGTTAATTAGACAGAAGTGTCGGGCGAAGCAGGAGGCAGGAGGCTGGCACCTTGCCAACGTGCCCGCCGGAGGCGCGGAGCGGATTGTGTAATCGCACGGGGGCTGGCTGGCAGCAGCTCAAAGCAGATTCTCTATCCAGCTGATGCCCAAACTCAACAGCTTGAAGGAATGCACAAGGGAAAAATACCTCTTATTTTATTTATTTGCTTTACAGATTTTATGTTTAACTATTACACTACTACCTTACTGCATTCAGGACGATATCCATAATTTAAAGGGATGTTAGTAGTTTAGGTAAAAATGTCTTTAATATGTGAGAGTCCATCAGTGAATAAAACCTGTAATCTCCTAGATAAGAGAAAGGGTTATGAATCACAGTGCCAATTTGAGCCTCTAAAAATGAGAATTACATAGCTATTGTCTTGGGGTTTCATTTTGCTTAAATAAGCTGCGTGGATGTAGTGTATAGGGTTGGTCTGCTGATTATCACTGTAATTAATCTATCAATTGTCATGCTTGCATGATTTACAGGAAATTTCCAGGTCATTAGTTAATACCCATCAGATTCAAAAGCTTAATTGCACAGGCAGTGCACATCGATAAAAGTGCCTGGTTGAAAAAAAAAAATAATAATAATAATACATGACAGACACTGAATTTGAAGGAACTGGTATGATTAGAGGAACCAGAAATAATAAGCCACTCGGCATCACCTAACATCCATAAGCTCCTTAAAAATCATAACTGCATTAATAATCCCTTGAAAGTCAAAATACTGTCCACAAGCGCCTATCAACGAAAGGCTTCCAAACAAAACAAACTGCCTTTGATAAAAAAATACACATTAACACAATTGCATTTCAAGGATCAGGATATACTGAGGCAATAATTTTTCACAGCTGTTATAAACAGTGCTGTCATTGTGCGTTATAGGACTCAACAGAACAGCTATGCAGAACCAGCAGGCAAAGTGAGCCTTCCTGCACAAACGTTTTGTGTAAAATCATTTAATTTGATCATTTTTAAATGCTGGGCTATCAAAATTTTTTAATGTAGATTATCTAATAACAATTGCTACCAAGTATTTTTTTTTGAAGTATGAACTAAAAGGTTAACACTACTCACTAGTTTGCCATTTAGCTTGAAAATAAAAATACGAGTTCTGGAATGACATCGATGACATTTTATGTTCTTTCAGTTGTAGGCCTAATCATACAGTAGCTTGTTTACACAGAACTAGAAATTAACTCCAGCTATTGGACCTTCAGAAAATAAAAATGCCTACATCATCTGCAGAAAACTGAAAAGATTGCTCTTACTGCTTTTTCGGGCATCAATCTGTTTTGGCGCTAGCTAACAGTCAGGTCAACATTACAGAACATATTTGAAGGTACAGGTTGCAAGGAATACAACCTGATAATTATTTGTTTGAACGACTTTTCCACCAATGTGATTGCAGTTTTTATTATGTATTTTGTACCTCTGTGGCATACACCCATTTTATATCCAACAGATACAGGAGTTTCCCCATGCAGACATCCTTAACTGCACAACCCCAAGTTGCATCTTTTAAAATCTGCGCACCTGATTCTTTTGAACGCGAGGCCTACCAGCAGAGCTTCGTACCCATTGCCCCCTGAGGACTGAAACATGTTCTCTCTCTCTCCGATGTAAAAACCATACTTGACCATATATGGTAAAATATGAGGTCCAAAAATAAAGAATTGAGTCGCACGCCCGTTTCCCGTTGCTGCGTTTAACACATGACAAACATTTTTGTCGCACCGTGCCCCGAAGACACATTTCGATGAAATGTCGGTCGCGTATCTGACGCGGCGAGAACAAAGCACGGCGCGACGATCCGTCATTTTAACTATTCGTTTTTCCCAGTGCTCCGCCTCAACGTGCGCCCGGACGTGATTGGCTAGGCACGTCAAAAGGGCAGTTTGGAGTACCAATACACAGCAGCAGCAGCAGCAGCAGCAGCAGTGCATTATGGGGGATTACAGTACAGTCTGCCCTGCATATAATTATCTCGCAGGTAATGAGTCGAGTGTTTCAGCTCTCCATTTACAGACGCCTAATTCATATGCAATTACATTTAATCTCCCGGCACTCCTGCAGAGTGCAGATGGAAATAATCTTCATACATTCCTGCAGCTTAAACTGAAATCGACAAGCCATTCAACTTTTAGTATCTATGACAAAACTGATTGAAGAGGTACACATGTGGTTCACATTTTACACAGATATTTTTTAACTCGTGCAATAACGACATTTAAACCTGGCCAAAGGGAATGAAAACATTACTGGCCTTCTTTGTTTGCGGACATCTTCAGCAGCAATGACATTCACTTCAATGCTGATGAGACTTTTCCCCACAAAAAAAATCATAACATAATATCCTAATTAGAAATATATTTTAACTGATTAAAGGTAAGCATAAATATGTGGATATTTCACCTCTGAGTCTTGAGGGTCCTTTAAAACTCCATCACGTTGATCCAACAGGAATGCGAGAGCAAGACGCGAGGGTTTGGGACAGACACGGTCCTCATTTACAAACGTTTCGTTTCGTTTTGTTTATTGTTGTTATCACTACATCTATCACAATGGTGAAGAAATGTGCTCGATGAATGATTTACAGATGAGGCTGTTCAAATGCCATCTACAATGAATGTCATTTCAATTATGGTTAACTACAGGTCTGAGGTGGGGAGGGGGGAGGTGGTGGGGGCATTTTTAAAGGATGTTAAGCATTGTAATATGGTACATTTGAGACTTTGGACATCACAGTAACAAAAAAGACACAGTTTTCTTGATACAAAACATCGATAACATTTTTGGTTTAATTTTATTTAAAGTCATAACCATGTAGGGGAGATCTTTGAAAAAAAAAAAAAAAAAAAGGAGCTTTTCCTTTCCTACCCCGGTATCGGGAATACTTTCTGTGGCATCGTGACGAATCCCGTTAATGTTCAGGAGGAAAAATCCCAGTTTCACTCCTTTCTGAATGCTACGGTCTTTAGCCCGGGCCCTTCCACCCACGGAGGTTTTTAGAAGCAGGATGACTGCCACATTTATATACATTTATATCTCACTTCTCCGACTCCTCCATTGTTCTTTTTTTTGTCAGCCATTTTGTTCTCAACACATTTTTGTGCAACGCTGTAAGGAGAGCTCCATCTCGTAGTACAGATCCACATTCAGGAGAAAGGCAGAAACATCCTTCTGACAAACTTTGGATCGAGGACAGGACTGCACTATAGTCTCTTGGAAAACCATTGAAAAGTGTCTTTGGAATTCAAATCGATCGATAAAATATCAATAAGAACATCAAAATGTTTACATAGAAAGAGGAGATAATATATAAACTGGAACTGCTGTGACACTGTTTACATTTCTGGAGAGAAAACAAAACAAAAACCAAAACAAAACAAAAAAAAAAAAAACCTGTATCATCCTTTAAAAGACAAAGGGAATTTTACTTCACCATCTTAAGCAAGATTTTAACCTGTCAAGCAGTTTGCATTTCATGCTACTTGTTCATCTCAGAACAAGAACAAATAAAAGAAATACATTTTTGCATTTACTCATATTAATACATTTGCACATCATGCACATCCAACTACTCATATGTACAAACAGCTTTCTTATTTTCAGAAGTCCCCCATGTTCACACAAGCAATGTCTTCCATTGGAATGAACAATTGTTCACCTTACAAATCAAGATGGAGATTTGTAAAAAATAAAAAAAATAAAAAAACCCTTGATCACATTCACATTCTATAATTATCCACAGCAAAAAGAAAAGCATTCAGATAAAGCCATTTATGAATCCACCTTTACTTTGTGGAATTGCTGAATAAAGAAATAATAATGCAAGCTAAATAACCTTACAGCAAAATTATGTTGAGAGAATACTTAATAATTAATATAAGTTGATTTATTATAGATAATAAAACTTAAAAAACAACTGAAATGCCCAGAGTACTAAAAGAAGTTAAATGTCTCATCCAAAAAAGTATAGGAAAACGTACCTCCAAGCTGACAAAACCATTATACTTTACAAAACACATACATTTGTCCCATGTTTAAAGCAGCTTCTTTGTTTACATGAAGCAATGATGTACACCATTTTATGTTTTTTTTCTTTACTTTTAAGTTGTACTAACAGTTTCAAGTCATACAAATCTACTTTTATGTACACAATCAAGTACAAGTTTGGATTGTTTACGGTCAAACTCTTACGGACCAAACTGCTGTTCTAAAAAAAAAAAAAAAAAGTAATAAACAAGACACAGATTAAATGTCCTATTATTTATGAAAAATGCATCATAAAAACAAATTATATAAAGGGCAAGAGGGGAAAAAAACGAAATAAGTGCACTATAATCCAGGTGCAAGCAAGTACCTCGATAGCATTGCAATTCACAAATGAAATGAAGTACTAAAAAAGAGAACAAAGTTTTCCCTTCAAAGAACTGGGTGCAAGTTGGGGTGAAGGTATGAAGAAACAGCTATGCAGTAAAATGATCAGGGTTAAATCAACTCTTGCAGAGTACATATGGTCCCTACTGGACTCATGCTGTACGTACTCTGTTAAGAGTTGAATCAACACTGGACAGTTCGCCGTGTGGTGCTGATCACAAGTATACTCTGTCCCGGAAAGGAACACTGAACTTAGAGGACCAGCGCAAATATAACCGAAGGGGGATGTACATACTGTTCCAGCACCATTTTAAATTCGTTCAGTGGCAAAACCATATGGTCCTTTTGGGCAACATGAAAGAGAAAGCACACGTGTTGTGCATTCCTAAACACACACGTGCCCGCGTGCTTCTGGTACAATTTTACTTGTTTTGGTAAATATTTCATTTAATCCGTGTTTATGCTGCTTTGACAAACAAAAGATATTCTGTTATGACCTGAGAATTTACGTTACTGAATTACACCTTGTATAAGACAAATTCTCTTCAAATGTTCCAAAATATTTCTCCATACAGTACATGTAAGTTTTTTGAAAATCTATCTGAGGTGAAATTTGTGATCACAACATTGTTTTTTGGCTTGAAACAGGCTCCACAAGAGCTGTCTTTTTCATTATTCAGTACAGTACACAATAGCTTAATCAAGCATCTGCAACCATTCTGTCCATAACAAAAATCCTACCATGTCTAACTAGTATATCAATATGGGGAAAACGAAACAATCCTGAGTCAATCATTTGGTGCTGTGATTTTTTGGGTTACACAAACTTTGGAACTGCAGATAAAATTCTTCTTTATTTTATACAGCTTTCACTCCTACACAGTGAACATATCCATTCTAATACTTCTGAAATTGGCACCGAGGCCAGAGGCTGCCTTGGCCTTGATGTCCAACGACTTCCCAATGTTGTCAAGCTTCTGACTCAACTGGCCGCCCAATTTGTCCGAACACATTTCGGCGGGCAGCGAGAGACGACCCTCCGAGGTACCCCGCGTAGACGAGGTAACCGCCGGAGGGGTGGAGAGAGGAGAAGGAAGCGGGGCAGAGGGCGAGAGGAACGACGAAGCGCCCATGGAGGACGCTTGGAAAAGAACGCTGGGCCAGGACGCCATGGACGTGCAAGAAACATGTGGTCGGTTACCGATAGCAGACTGTGAGGTAGACGTGGTGGAGGAGCAGGCTGAACGAGGTAATAATCTAGTGTGCTCTTTGGCTTCTCTCATTGCTTGTCTTGCTGCTTTGTCCTTGTGTGGGCTCGACCGAGCGCGCTGGCTAACCGCTTTGTCCGCGCTAACGGTCAGATTCTGGGCCGCGCTGTTGTATCTGCCGCCGGTCGCCTTGCGAAGCTCAGCTTCCCGCAAGTCCGAGAAAGACTGTCCGAAGCAACAGGACCCCTTGTGACTCAACGCGGACTCCTTGTCAGTGAAGACCGCGCGACAATTTTCACAGGTAAACTCAGCCTTGCTTGATGAGTTGACGAGAGCATCTGGACAGTCTGTGGCTCTGGCACCCGCTTGCAATTCTTGGTCGGTGCCTTCAATAGAGAAGCCGGCAGTGTCCTCCTCTTTCGGTTGGACTCCGTCGCTTGGCGTGTTTAATGGCTCGGTGGGCACTGGTTTCTGCCGTTGTCTCTCTGGCGGCTTTTCCTGTTGCAGGGTGTCTGGGAGGGACTGCTGATACTGCTTGTACTGCTGAACCAGGGCAGCTGTCGAGAGACCGGCGATGGCCTGTGGCAAGCCGGGGCCATACGGGAACAGGTTCTCCAGTCCACAGAGAGGCTGGAAGGGTCCACCTTGAGCAAATCCGGGAAGCTGGGGAGGGAGGTATGGGACAAGCCCCGGGACAAAGTAAGGCAGGAACTGTCCCGCTAAGAAGGCTCCCGGATCCCCGGCGACAGTACCCAGAAGCCCTTGCGATTTGGCTCTTTTCGTCTGAGTCCTCTTTCCACTTTCCCCTTCCCTCCGTTTTTTCGAGTCAAAACGAGAGCCGTTTTTCTCCCTCTCCTCGTGGTGCTGTTTTGGCGGTGCAGACGTCTTTGGCTTGTCCAGGTTCTCCGTCTCAGCTTGATGGCTTGTTGATGGGGTGGAGGGAACAGAAGGTGGAGGGGTCGGGGTCTTGGTTTGAGTACAGCTGAGAGAGACAGCAGTTGTGGGGGTGACTGGAGAGGGGAAAGCATCACCAGGAGGACCTGTAGTGAAAAATAAAGCAACACAATGAAGAAATATCCAATATCATCATGTAATTATTACTGTAAATCCAATGGTTTACATTGACACTTGACTAAATGTCTATAAAGTGCTTTGAGACAACAAAGGCCTTAATGAAAAGTGCTACACGAATGTATTTACAACAGAAGATTATTAAGGATCAACATGTCAACAAAATGCTACTTTATGTGTTCCTTTATCCACACACAAACACACACACAAACACACACTGAACAGAGTTAAGTCTGACTGCAATATTTCACTGACCGATGTCAATGTGTAGCATGACTGAAATGCACTGATATGAGTCCATGCTTGCATGCGTGTATATTGATCTCAAAATTACTGTTCTGTTGAGGTCATGAAAACTCACCAGGCGTGTTTGGTGGAAAACTAGGAAGCTTTAAATGCCCATTTACACCAGACGAGAGGCCAGCGATTCCAGAGTAACTTGTTGGCCAGCCAAGACCAAGAAGTGCACCGGCATCGGTCATGGTTTGCTGCTGAGCTGCAGGACTGAGGGAATCCACTGTCCTCTTCTTGAAGCGTTCGAACTCCTGCTGTGCCATCAGCTGTCGAACGGTTGTTGCCGTGAGGTGATCCTTTTCCCGATCCACATGGCCCCGCAGTCTCTCTTGGAGTTTGTCAACGTGCAGCTGGGAGAAGATGTGCTCCCGTATGGGAAATGTGGTCGTGAACCTTGTGCCGCAGAGGGTGCATTCCGGCAGCAGTCCGTCTGGTGAGTCCTGGCTTCTCACAAATGGCTTTCCAACGGTTATTTTGAACTTCTTTTCTTTGGCACGAGCATTTTGAAACCAGACCTGTACGACCCGCTTAGCCAGTCCAATTTTGTCGCCGAGAGTCTCGCACTCATGCATGGTCGGGGTGCGGCAGTCGCTAAAGCAAGCCTTGAGAACCATAACTTGTTGGTTGCTCATCTGGGTCCTGGACCGCCTGTGGCCTGGTTTGTCTAAACCTAGCTTTCCGTGTTCCAGGGGGCCTCTGTAGGTGAAGGGGTGGGGAGAGCTCAGGTCTACTACGCTCAGGGTCTCACTCTGATCTGTACTGTCATCCAGGTCATCGCCTTGCATGCTGTAACTGAAATTAGCCGGGTTGATCTGAATGTCCCTGTGGGAGTCATAATTTTGAAAGGGATTTGCCTTGCCTTCACCTTGCTCACTTTGTCCCCTGTGACCTGTTGATGCGTCACTTGTGGCTGTGGTGACAGACGAGGTCTCGTCTAAATCTGCTTTAGTTAAGTCATAGGAGAGCTCTCCCGAATTGACACTCATCTCTTCAGTGTCCTCGTTTTTTTCGGCTTTTGAGCACGAAGAGCTCAGAAAGTACTTCAGATGTCCTTCAGAGTGTTTTGCAGGACTTGGTGATGGAGTTGTTAGCTCAAAATCAGGAAGTTCAGATTCACTAGTTTCCATCTTAGTGGACAGGTTCTCAAAGTCATTGTGCTTGTGTAGGATCTCCCCTCCATCAATGCCTGCCAGCATGGAACTTAAACACAAGCTAAAACCTGCCTCCTTAGCTTCATGCCAGTGTCTGGACCGAATATGGCTTTCAAGAGCTGATAGGGCCTTGAAGAGTGAACCACAGAAAGGACATTTTTTGTGAGATTGAACTGTACCCAGTGCTCGAAACTGCCCCTTCCGCTCCCTGGCACGAGTGTTCTGAAACCAAACCTGCACCACTCTTTTCTTCAGGCCCACCGTGTTGGCAATGTGTTCGAGCATTTTTCGAGTTGGGTTTGAGTCAAGGAGGTACTTGTCATACAGGATCTCCAGCTGCTCTGGAGCAATGGTGGTCCTTGGGCGTTTGTCCCTCTGCTGATCTTCGATGGTGTTTCCACAGTCCTTATCACTGGAGCTGTTTTCCTCTCGGTCGTCTAATTTACGCTTCAGAGAGGCAGAACAAGAACTAGGAGATGAGGAGTGGACCGAACTGTTCAGCACTGGCATTTGGGAGAATGTTCCAGAGAGTAACTGGCTTGTTATAAGCGGATTGCTCGGGTCAAAGATCATATATGGCATTTCCAAGGATCTCTCCAGGAACTGTGAGTGAAGAAACTGGTTTTGGGTAGCCAACAAATGCATGCGCTGGTGCTCCTGCCACAATTCTGCAGATGGGAAGATGATTTTACACTGGTCGCACTTGTAGTGAAGCATCTGAGGAAGCAAACTATTTGTCAGAGATGAGGAGGTGAGAGGGATATGACTGGATGTGGCTGCAGACTGCAACCTAGTCATTAGTTCCTGGGTTGTCTTCTGCCTGGCAGGTTGTGGAGTGAGCACTTGGGCTGCTCGTAGTTCTGGTATGTTATTTACCACTTGAGAGGAAGAATCTTCAGCTTGCTTTGGATTTTCAGAGGTTAACTTTGGCTTAGGGGAGGCCTTTCCAACACTGGATTGAGGTGAAGGTACTGAGGGAGAGCTTGAGTCAGAACATGCAACGCTTCCAAAGGTATTTTTAGATGAACCTGCATGATCCAGAAGCTTTGGTACATTTTGGTTGCTAGCATCCTTGTATTCCTTGTCTTGCCAGTCACTATCTCGTGCATCATCATCTTCAGCTTTGAAAGAATGGGCATTCCAACTGTCCTTTCTCTCACTGTCTTCAGCTGAACCAGTCTGACCTTCATAATTTTGTCTTGCCTTCTCACGGGCATTTTGAAACCAGACAATGATAACATGACTTGGCAGATTAAGAACAGAAGAGAGCTGATCTATTTCATAATCCTTAGGGTTGGCGTTAGTATCAAAAAAGTCCTGAAGGACCCTCATCTGATGGTCTGTGAAGTGCGTTCTGGAAGACCTATTATTCTTAGTGGGATCCGGTTTGTGAAAATCAATTCCATCAAACTGGGATTCCAGTTTCACGTCTTCCAGTGTTGTCACAGGTGGAATGCTGAAGTTGTAGGGGGATTCCTTGCAACGTTGTTTCTCTCTGAAGAGGGCATTGCGGAACCAGTGCTTGATAACCTTCTGACAAAGGCCGGACTTCTCCGCCAGCTCTTCGATTTTCTCCTCCCCAGGGTAGCTGTTAATTTTGAAGTTGTCACGGAGGATTTTCAGCTGTTCGTCAGTAATCCGAGTACGAGGTCGCTTGGACTCTGCCTGCTGGAGAGCTGCAGGGTCTGGCTCCTGCTGATGACAAGGCTGAGTAAGATCTAACAAAGGTGTAGTATCTGAAGAGGGGAGCTGTGGGGTAAGATGTGGAGGCAACCCAGCTTGCTGAGCCATCATTGACAGGAGAAACGGCAGGTCTACAGATGTGGGAAAGTGGATTTGTGGAGACAAAACAGGTGGAGGAGGGGGTGGGGGAGTTGGCGGTGGCTGAGGAGCCTTTGGTGGTACAGGGGTCTGTATTTTTCTAATGGTGGGGGAAGGCTCTGATGGAGGTTGGGGTGAGGGAGGGGGAGGTGGAAGAGTCGGTGTGGCTGGCGGCGATGGAGGAGTTGCAGGAGACAAGGGATTAATTGGATACAGTTTGTCATAGGCCTCTCTGTACTGCTGTGCGAACTTCTCAAGATCTCCATTTGGAAAGATCTGTTTATGCACGTGCTCCTGGTGGTTCTTCAGGATCAGAATGTTGGAGAAGAGTTTTCCGCACGTCCCACACTCAAGCTTGTCGGCGATGGCCTCTTTTTCCGCACACTCGTTTTTCCTCTGATTCCTCTGTCTGTTCTCAATGTACTGGATCACCAGCTCGAAGCCAAAGTTCTCCAGCAAAGCTCTGGCAGCATTCCCCCTCGCGCCCAGGATAACACGTGGTGGTAGGAAGGGAGGTTCCGGAACCTGCTTTTTGACATCTCCGCTATCATCAGCCGCGGCACCGCTGTGGTTTATCTTTTCGGGCTCCTCTTTGCTCTCTGGTTCCTTCGACTGCTCTTCGGCGTCCTCGGACACAGGAACGTCAGAGGCCGCCGTGTCGTTCCGCTCCACCTCTGGCTCTTTAGCCTGTTCCCGCTCTTTCTGCGGCGGCACCTCCGAGTCGCCGGCGGGCTTTTTGGTGGCCTGTCGCTGCAGCTGCTGAAACTGGCTCTGCTGAAGCCTGAGGTCCTCCAGCAACGTCTGAGTCATTCCGGGCAACCCTAAAACAGGGGACTGCGAAGCCAGCTCTGGGTTGAGCTTGACCTCGGCACCAGGCACATAAAACGGAAAGAGGAACTGGGGTTGTTGAAAGTGTAGCAGGACACTGGGAGACATCGGGAGGGGCGGCCAGAATGCAGGGCTTAGAAACTGAGACTGAAAGAAAGCAGCCTGCTGTGTCAGGTCGTGCTGCAACTGCAGCTGTCCTGGGGTCAGAGATGGCTGTGGAGGGAGAAGAGCAGAAATATTTTCAGAGGTTTGTTTTCGGTTAGTTTCTTTGGCTTTTGTCTGGTTATCTTTGGGTATTGCGGCAGGCAAGCTTGCAGAGTCCACTGTCTCCTGGCTAACTGTGACGGGCCTCTGAGGGAGTGTTGATCCGTGGTTTCCGTTTGAAACGCCACTTCCGGTTTCCATTTTAGAAGTTCTGGCTTTCGTCTGGTGAAGTACAGACCTCATGTGGATTTCAAGAGTTGAACTTTGGCTATAAGCAACGTTACAAATACTGCATTTGAATGGTTTGTTATCAAACCGGTTGCTGCTTTCTTGAAGGACCGGCGACGTGGTCTCATGCATAATCTTTTTCAGCTTGTGTAAATGTGAGACTGAATTGTAGTGAACCAAGAGAATGTTCTTCTGTGTGAAGGACTCCTTACACACGGTACACTTGTACGGACGCGCGGGATCCAAAAACTTCTCCACAAAAAAGTTTGTGCCTTTTTTCAGAGGAACGATTCGTTTAAATTCTGGGGTCGCCTCGTCCAGAGGGGAGCCGCTGTCACTTCTCGCCGGACTGTCCTTCCTTTCCTGGACCAGGTCCTTGTGTCGCCTGGGCTCGAACATCCTCTCTTCACTCTCAGCGCTGAGTTCGCTCGCAGGCGGGGTCCTGCAGAGACGCTCGATGTCGGCCTCGCTCAGCTCCGGATGGCCGCTCTCCAGGTGCTTCCTGAGCTCAAGGACCGTCGGGAAGTCGCAAAGGCACAGGGCGCAGACGACAGCGGCGCGGAGCTGAGAATGCGTCTGGAGCTCTCGCGTCTCCAGTCTGTAGGGGTCGCCCTGCTGCTTGTAACCATGGTGATTAGAGCCCAAGAGCTGCTGGTTCTGGAGACCACTTTGATCCTTCCACAACCAGGCCTGGTTCTTCTGGTCCTGGTTCCTCTTCCAGCTAGCTGCGTCTGAATGCGCCTTCAGCGGTTTCACTTCCAGAACATTCTGAAGCCCCTCTAATCCTCTGTTTTGAGCTTTGCCCTTCAAACCACGGGAACCTCCACCTGGAGTTGAACAGCAGGGGGGGGAAAAATGTTTATTTTAATTCTGAGTTACATACCTGGATGTTGAGGACTACACTGAATGTTTTAATGTTTTGTATGGAAATGCTAAATATAATTTGCTTATCAAGAATGATGCAACCATAACTCATAAATTTGCTTTTATTAGAATTCCTACATGAGCTACAGCAGAATGAAATAAATAAAAATGAAGATGCATGATGAAACATGCTTACCTTGGGGCTTAACTGGTTCTTTCTGTGTAACAGCTGAAGTGTCCATATGACACAGCAGCTTATCTTTTTCAGGCAGTTTTTCAGCCGTGTTTCTGGGCATTAGGATGTTGGTTTCTGAGACCTGAGAAAATATGAAGTTGTACGAAGATTACAACAAAGACTATACGTCAGCCAGAATTAAAAGTACTTCATGGAATTGTTACTTTTGACTCACAACTCTGGGGGAGTAGGGGTAAAGCGATTTCAAACGTGTGTATATATAACAATACCTCCGAGATACTTCAGGTCTTACTGAAGGGTTAAGCTCCCAGGATAAATTCTGTTTTTTCATTAACCAGTTATGAAGACTATAACATATACATAATGAGAAGAACAGCCCATTCAAGCCCATCATGGTTCATAAATTACCTACCAACAGTCTAGAGAGTATCCAGCACTCACTCAAACACCCCAAGGGTCTCTGCTTCTACAACATGACCTGGCAGGTTGCTCCATGCATTGACAACTCTCGCTGCAAAAGAGGCACTTCCTAATCTCAGTATGGAACTGACATTTAAATTCCACGAATAGGTGACCTTGTTGTCACGCTGACAGCATTCAAAGTGAAAACCTTTCATAGTTCAATCTGTTAATCCCTTTCGTGAATGGAAAAAAGCATAGTCTCCTTTCACTGAGCTTTGAATAGGTTAAGTGTCTTAAGCCCTTTCCTCCTGACCTTTACGTTCTGTGCCTTCCCTTCCGTGTAGTTTTCAAAAACTTCCCTTCCCTCTTGGGTGGTGCTCGGGAACTGCCCCCGACACTCTAAATGTGCTCTGACAAAGACACTGTGGCCCATCAACGTAACCTACTCTGATTAATACTCAATACCTCTAATTCATTTTCCAGCATTCTTTTGGCCCTTTTAACAGCAACAGGGCAACGCGCAGCTTCAAATTTGGCTCCCCACATTGTCTTATATTTTCAGTTCCCTCGTGCAGAACTTCTGCCAGTTGTGTTAGCCGAGGCACAATATCCGTTTCAGAGACCAGCCCCGTGACCGAATGACACCGCATTTCCTAAAAGTCGATGCCCAAAATTGGTAAAACAGTCGGTAAGAAGCACCGGCGTGCGCTCGTGCCTACCCCCGCGATCAGCTTCTCCACGCAGTCCGCGGCCACGCTGTGGAGGTGGGTCAGGTGGAGCTGCAGGTGGATCTTGCTGCTGAGGACGTCGTCGCACAGGGGGCAGCAGAGAGCCGACCGCACGGAATGCTGGGAAAGCATGTGCATCGCCAAGCGGCTCGCGTCCCCGGTGCTGTAACTGCACTGCGAGCACTGGTTGTCCTGTAAGGAAAGGAACGATAAAGTTAGGGTGAAAACATATCCCGCGTGCAAGTTATTTTATCGGGAAATTTAAAAGCAGTCAAAACGATAATTGGAATAGTAACGAAAGGCAGCAATGACGTCGACCGCTACAGTGACGACTGAATCAAAGCTAATGGCACGAGCAAATGGAGCCAAGTCACATCCCAAGGTCTGCCGACATCTTTTAAACGTTATTAACGAACGTATGATTTACACGGCTTTCTTATCAGGAGATTACGGGCGAACAAAGGGGGCGAGAGCCCGTTCAATCTCAGCCGCGGTTCTCATTAACATAAACACATACTCCCACTCGAGTGCTTCCAACTGCTACCCTTTAATGTAATCCACTCACATTAAAGGATTAAATGACCTGGGCCTCTATCGGTAGCACACGACACTCATATCCCTCGTTATATTTTTACATATTAAACCCGAATGCGATTACACGGCGAGATGGGGAGACACAGAGGACGGGAAGCTGAGGTTGGGCATCGCAGCAAAGCGGAGAGAAGCGCGCTCCGCTTCCTGTGACGGGGCGGCGAACGGAGGTCACCTGCTCGCCGCTCGCCGCCTCCTCCGCCGATTTCGGTCTCTTGGGCGTCGTGTCGTTTCCATTTTCCGGCAGCAGAGTCCGCTTTCCGAGAGCCGCGGTCCCAGGGGGGTCCCTGGACTGGGTATTAATTCCTGAAAGCGAGCACGGCGGTTCAAACACAAATACTCAATGTTTTCTCCAGCATGGAAAAAAAAAAAAAAAAAACTTAATTTACATTCTCGCCGTCCAAACACGATTATAAAGTGGCACCAACTGTGACTTCATATTTATAAACAGGGAGGTCAGAAAGTACAATATAAAGATAAAAAGATGAGTAATTTTTATTTTATTTTATATTCTCACCAGGTTTAGTCTTCTTGTGGACTTTAATATCCTTCTCAATCGGGTCATTTGTCGCTGCCTTGGCAGGCCCTCTGATCTTCTCATCCAGTTCCTCTGAAATTGAATAGATTTAAGGAGATCGGGTTACCTACAGTCATCCATGCAAAAACACATTAGCTCTATCAAGAGTCATCTTGATGGAGATAATGTGATCTGCGATATGACAGGGCTATCAGTTCTGTCTGTTGACACAACCCAAAGTTAACCTCGCGGAAAGCGTTTGGTCATGTCTGCAGTAAGGCCCTGACAAGACGACTTCACAAACGGCTCGCACAGCCAACTAAACGCTTTCCCAGGGATGTTGTTCACACCAGCTGGCTTTTCCTAAATACGTAGAGACCAGAAGAAACACAACATCCTTCAGAATGCAGAGAAATGCAGAGAAACAATTTGCACTGTACAGAGATACAGTAGGAGAAGAAATACGGTAGAAGAAGAAAAATAAGCACAGTTTATTTTGAACTTATTAGTTAAGTCACGCTTTCCAGACGGTTAGCGCTTCGACGGTCACGTGTCGGTGCAGATGCTAACGTCAGCTAGCCCCTCTGTGTAATACCTGCGCACATGTTAGCGGTGTCGCAGATGGATTAGCCTGCTCACGCTGTTAGCCGCAGCGCTGGAGCTCGCATGGCACTAATCCTGAAGCCTCTGTAGTAGCACCTCTGCGTCGGGGGCCTTTGTCTCACGCCGTCGCGTTTTAATGAATTACCACGACCGTCCTAACGCGATTCCCCGACACCCTAACGCCCTAACGTTGACTCGCTCTCCGCAGCCCGCTTCTGCCGCAGCACAAAGTTTTAAAAACTTTCGATTTCCGAGACCTAGTCTTTAAACAAGACCAGGTCAAAACCTAGTATATGGCTGGACTGGACCGAACCGGCCGACCAATGGTGTAACTTCATCACTCAGTCACTCAGTCAGTCACAGACATTCGCATTTGCGGTCCAGCCAAAAAAAGCTTCACAAGAAGTAAAAAAAAAAATAATAAACACAAATTTAAGTAAGGGAAAAAGACAGCAACGGGGAGTAGAAGCACCACTGAAAACAATTCCATGAGCCCCCAGTCAAAAAAACAAAAACTGACCATTACTTGGTGAAAGGTGGAACACAGTTACTTAACATCACACAAGAGTTTATTCATTGAAAATTGGATTCGTTGAGCACAGGCACACACGGAATTTAAGCACGACACATGTTAGTGCTCATAACAAGAGCCAACAGCCATTGTTTTGCATAAGCAGACGCTATTTTGATGTCCAAAACTAGCCTGAGGTAACCTTTTTTTTCTGCTTTCCTCTCACATTTTCTCTTCTGTTCATTTTCTCTTTTATCTTGGAGAATCTGAACTGTGTTCTGTTAGCTGGCCCGACTGAGTCATCACCCCTCCCAGTTGATAATGAAAATTAAAGGTGCCAGCTGAGGTACATGGTATAGCAATCCACTGGAAGCATTAAGAAACCATCGAGTGTCAGGAAATTAGGTTTATTACTAATAGGGTATTTAAAGGGGCAAATCATCGTCATTATTTTCTATTCACTATTATTATTGAGTGTGTGTGTGTGTGTGTGTGTGTGTGCATGTGCATGTATGTGTGTGTTTGCGCATGTGAATGTATGTGTTTTAGTGTGTGAGTGCGTGTGTGTGTCTGCACGTGTAGTGGTTGAAGGAGGTAGTACAGATTTCCAGAGAAAGTAAAATTCCCAGACGTGCTTTCCCAATACATCACCACAGTGTCTGCTCTTTGCTCGACCCCGGGTGAAGTCACAAGTAATCATAGTCAAGAAGAGAGAGAGAGAGAGAGAGAAAAAGAGAGAGAGAAAGAAAAATGAAAGAAAAAGTCTGTGCTCTGATTGGGGCAGATAGACTATGCGGTAGGCTTTCTCCCATCAAGAAGCACCAGGGACAGGAATTTGCAGCTCTCTGCCAAACCACAAACAAACAGTCCTGACCCCTGGAGGTCGGAGGTCAAACTGTCCTGTCTGCGTTGATTTTCTCAGCCTACCACTAGGCCTTTTTATCTGAACGGGCACACGGTCAGCGGGTAAACAGTGGTCCGAGTGCTGTTTTCAGTCCGGAGAGTGAAGACAAAGACACTTTTTGTTGCTGGAAAAAAAAAAAAATTCTTGGGCCAAATAAAAGCTTCAGCGAAGATGTAACAAAATGTGCACCCAATCTTGAAGAGTGCAGAAAATACTGGTTATGTGCAAAGTACAAAATTAAATGTACCAGGCTTATCAGACATGACCCTTGGGGACAGTGAATGCGTCATCTTATTATGAATTCCCAGTACAATAGAGCCATTCGGAACTATCATAATAATCATTCACTCCAATTGAGTAATTATTGCATGTAATTAACTCCTAATTATTGCATGTAATTAACTCCTTAGTTGCTAGATGCCTTACTGTTCAACAAGCACCCCAGCTAACTGTACCAGGTGGATTGAAGACACTGTGCACTTTTTGTGACAAGCTAAATTTTGATATACCCTCAAAGGTTCTGTACAAATGCCCCCCCTCCCCCCTTTAGAGTACAAATTCCACTCAATAAGGAAGAAAAGGAAGACTAGAGCAGTAAAGTCAAAGTAAGGCAGCGTGAACAACCTCCCCTCCTCCGTTTAATTTTGTTTTTTTGTTTTTTTACTTTTTGTCAGGATTTGATATTTATCCTTGATCACTACGCTATAGGATATGGACTCTTGCCTTTGCCTCTGACCCAAATGGCCATCACTGTCAATATTTCCCCAGATCTGTACTCACACACAGTAAAATGCTCAGTGTTTAATTAATTCTTACAGTGTACACGTGGCTCCGATTGGACTCATATAAACTGCTAAAGACCTGAATTAACACCGGACATTTTACTGTGTGCGGAGATGAGGGCATGGCTGAGGTAGGGTGGACTGAACAGGGTGGAGGGGGTGGGGTTTGGATGAGGAGTGTGGGGAGGGGGTGGGGTTTGGATGAGGGGTGTGGGGAGGGGTGGGGTTTGGGTGGTGGGTACGGTGACTCCCAAGAGTAAATATTTTCATAATTTTATTTTTAATGCACTGTAAGCGGGTGTCTAATATTTATGTTCATTTTTGTACGTCTAAATACCCACTGCAAACAGAGGCCTTTTGGTTGAATTGAATTAAATCAACAAAACAAATAAAAACTTAAAAGTAAACTATGGCCAAAACTTTACCACACAGTGAGAAGTCAGGTAAGACTTTTATGCACTGACCATTTTGTTTCTGAATGTTTCTGTCAAAGCTCTGTATTGTCATGCAGATTTAATGTACCGAATAATTTCTCCACGCCAAGTCCTGGGAGTCATCTTCTTCTAAAACTGTTTCCCAGGGCAATTTTCAATTTACAGTCCAAACTTAAAAGAACCTTTGAAACTCTATCCGTCTCTGCAGTCAGTTAAAAGGCCAGGTCAAATACCTTAATGATAGCACCCTCTGTAGACCTGTCGAGTTCCCTCCCTCTCAACTCCCCCCTCCCTGTCTTTGTGTAAAAAAAAAAAAAAAAAATTCAGTGCCTTTAACAAGCATTCAGATCTCTTCCAGATGCCGTTAGTGTACCGTGTCTAAAATACTAAACATCGAACCATGGCTGTAGGCCACACTTTCTCACAACCACTAATTCAGGGACTTGCAAACTCCTAACCAGAAAATGTCATGGAAACGTCCATGAATCACTGTGTAAGCATATATTACACTCGCAAATACATAATTATGAGTTGGTTTTTTTTTTTTTTTTTTTTTGAAAGGTTGACATGTTTCTTTTCCACTTGAAATGAAAAGGCAAAAATGATCACAGTCCTATCGCCGGGAAAATCGAACCAAGTGATCTTGAACTGAAATCGATTGGTCATATTACTCATTGTGTGACAGAAGATTTCAAATAAATCGAACTGAATAACAAAGGGCGCCAGTTGAAATTAATCGGCTTTTATTTAATCCTGTGATTTATTTAATATTCTTTTTCGTTTTTTTTTCCTAAACGGAGATGACCGCACATTCAAAAATGGCTATTTGGGCAGCTTTTCAGTTTGTTTGATGGGCTGTGTTGAGTGCAGTGTTGAATGTTGAGGCGTGTTCCACCGGCAGGGTTTGGGATAACCACAAAGACTCACGTACTCATTTGAACAACTGACAGAGAAGGCAGCGTGACCAGACATCATTATTACGTGACGGAAAATCACAGGCTTCCAGGTAAAAACGCTTGTATCAGCATTGTCAGGTCCCTGCTTTGTTCTCACTACTTATTATATCCCTGGTTCCTGAACAAACCGTTCCTTGTTATTTCGCATTCCTTGCCAAGTACCATCTGTGCTCCTTTAATTTGTTTTTTGGACGACACGTCAAAACTAAGAACTTATCATCGTTAACATCTCGTGAACAAACATCATGAGGATTATGATGCAACTTCTGCACACACAGAAAGTCCCACTGTTATGAATTCTGTTCCCTCTGTGCAAGAATTAGAGGAAGTTCTCATTTAATGACTTTAATGAAAGGGTTACAAGGTACATCTTGGCTGATTCAAAAACAGGAAAAGTGTTGAATGAATTGCGTCGGTTGAATGATGAAATTTGACTGAATTATTTTAAGAACCAGCCATATTAGGCAAATTCATTTTCCATGTGATTGTTTTGTTCGAGTAAAGGTACTCACTGAGGGGTTTACTCAAAAGATACACAGACCATTTTTCAGTATCAAAAACGGTGCCCTTTAAAATGAAATATATACATAAAGATTCCTGAAACCATAACCGCAGCACAACTCACACCACATGTGTGACTCTTTGAGGGGCAATAATATCATCCAGTTAAATATCTCATCTTATTTTGTACTCCAAAACCATTCTTATTTTTCCCCCTCTGTAATCATTTTTATTATTCTATGACCTATATATATATATATATATATATATATATATATATATATATATGTGTGTATATATATATACAAGCTATTCACTGGTGATGTTAAACAGCTGCCTGGATACCCATTTCATCTGCATGGGTTCAGACTGGATTCAAATCTCACGTGTAATGCACGTCACAGAGACCGCCCATGCAGACCGAACCTTATTTTCAGATCTGACTGCGGTCTGGAAAAAAAGAAAAAAAAAGGCAGCCGGAGCAAACGGTCATTCCGGAACGTTCAAAAGGCGCACATTCCATCCCCTGCTGAAAATTCCAGCTTAAACCAGCCTAAGCTGGTCCAGCTGGTTTAAGTTGTTCTTTTCTTACGTTTTTAGCTGGACAACCGGCTGTTTACCAGCTGGCAGGCTTGTATGGTCAGCCAGTACACCAGTCGACCATTAGTTTAACCAGCTTTTCCGGTCACAAACCAGCTTTGACCAGCCACAGAGCAGCTAGAAGTGTTGGAAAAAAAACAGCTTAGATTATCTTAAACCGGCATAGAATCCCAGCTGGTCTTAGCTGGAATTTTCAGCAGGGATCCCATTATGCGCAGTTACAAGACCGGGGCCTCCATGATGAGCAGCTCTGGTGAGCAGAAGCTAATGAATCTGGCGGTTGTGGTTTTGTTTGCCTGGTCAGCTCCGCCCCGACAGAGCCGCCGAAATCGCCGAGCCTCGCCCCACAGCTAGCCACGATTAGCACACGAGCGCAACAGACTACAGCCCGTTCTCAGTTCCTCTGTTCCTGCACCGCTCCGTTGAATATTTTCATCGCCGTGCCAAGCCATGTTCCATATGTACATACTGTACTATATATTTTCCAACAAATAACAAAAACTTAAAAAAAAATTTTTTTTATAGTAGTGTGAGACAGTGCCTTCGTTCGTGTGTATGTGTGTGATTAGGTACAATGGCAGGAAGGCAGGAAAAAAAAAATGTTCTTTTTTGACATGACACAACGTGACCTTTCCATGCCCCATTTTCTGCAGACCTGACCTCCACTGTCAGTTTATTATTTTTTTTAAAAGTGACCCACTTCCTCTGTCTCCAGAAGGAACAGATGTCAGAACCACAGGACAGAGAAGAGAAATGTGAGACTCGCATTCATCTGCAAACTGAGTATAATAACAGTATCGCTCTTATTCCAGCCTCAACAGAATTTCCTGTTCTCCTTTTCTGTACAATAAGCCTGTTATTGTACAGGACTTTAACTTAAACGACAACATTTTTCAGGAGAAAACAAGAGTTATGACAAAAACGTATCTGCATTAAAAATGTAGATTCCTACACGTTCGTCGTCAGGTGTGCCATGGGGTCAGGGTTTGTGGAGAAAACTTCACGACTTCGCTGTTCATACTAAAACCCGCTTATTACATGTCATTCTAGCGAGGAAAACTCCAGACACTCCAGGATAGCATCTTATTTGTTCACATTTCAGAACCAGTGATCTTCTGATAAGTCACTGAGGTTGGTGTGCAGAACACCTTCGAAGGTACGATGTGCTGCGATTGTTCACCTAGCGAGCTGTAACATGTCCTGTGCGCCTGAATGCTGCCGCAGCACACTCGGAGAGGTAAGAGCAGGTGTTGCCCGTGATAATGACTTGGCATGTGTGGGTCCTTTGTACCTTCAGCTTATTAGCAAGTTTCCTGTGAAAATGAGACGATTCAAGAGAATTGTTTTTTTTATGGGATCGAGCTGTAACTACGCACAGCTTCGTAACAACTCATCTTCACAAACGATGGCATTTATTTATTTTTTTATTCGTTTTGGTATTTCCGTGACATTTTAAAGCAGAATCTTAGCTGGAGCCACAGTCGCCATTCATTTTGAATACTGGGCCTTTGAAGGTTTGTTGATGGAATAGTCCAATCTGGAAAAGAACGGTCTCTTTTATTGGGTGAAAAAGACATTTCTCCAGGTGAAGAGAGAGACTAGGTGAACCATTCCATTTGCCATACCATCTTCGTAAGGGGGAAAGAAGCCAGTAATAGTGAATAATACTTGATTGCTTTATACAGTCGCTTTCATCTTGAGGTCCTAAACTGATTAGCAGAACAGGATGAATTCAGCGTCGAGTGCTCTTCCAGTCGGGCTCATCAGCAAATGGACCTCGCTTGTTTGGGGAGCTCAGAGATTGATTAAACCTGCACCTGTGACCCTAGCCTTACCTGCTACCTGAAGACCATACAAAAGTAGCCAAAGTAGATCCATCGAGACTGAGGAAATGATTTAATATCCCAAATGCTGCCATTTAATGGGGGGGTGGCAGCCGCACAAGAAATTATCACTGATACGCAGACCCAAATAACTCTGAAAGGAACAAGGCAGGGATTTGTTAACGTTTCGTTCCTCGAACCAGAAACCTTCCCTGGGTCCAGTTTTACCCAGAGTCAATCACCACACATGACTTTTAAACAGTGAGCAATTATATATCCCGCAGACTTTTTCATTGATTCATTACACATTTATTGATTTCTGAGTAAATGTGAGATTTATGTCATGATAGAGTAGATGCAGGTGTTAAAAATGGCTTTGAAAAGCCGCACACAATTCTGCAATTTGCAGGACTAACATTTTTTGACTATTACTTGGTTCCGTTAAGATAGAGCATTCAAGCACGAAAATGTCCTCTGCGCTCATAACTGGCGTTCCTAAAACAAATAGGAAACAACAACACAATTACGCAAAACGAGAAATCAGGCATTGAAAAAACCTGCCGCCCAAAACAATTTTAACTTCCACCCCTAGTATTCACATCTCTGCAGTTTCTCGGGTGTCACGGAATGACTGACGTCTTCATCCCAACAGCGTCTTTTTCTTTTTTTCTCCAAGATCAAAGGCAGCCGTATGCAAATGCGCACGTTGGATTCCCCCCCCCCACCCCCCACCCCCCACCCCCGGCGATGGTCTGATCACAGAACCAGAATAATTATCTCCGTATTATGACAGGAGCAATTACACAGAGGAGCGCAACGCCATTATCTCCAATTGGAAAAGAAATGATTATGCTAATGGGGCGGCGCGTGACAGGTGGCGGGCGGGGTGTCATGGCCGACGGCCGCGGGCCCATCTCCGCTAACGGCTCTCCTCCTCGCGCGCGCGCGCGTCTCGGAACAATGGGAATAATCACTCCCGGCTCGCGCGCAATTAGCCGCCGCAGCCGCCGCCGCCGCGACGATTTACCGCCTCCTCAACGCATCAAAAGACGACGGAACACGGAGGTGTTGTTTAAAAAAATATATAAAAATAAATAAAAGGCTATGTCGTAGATTTGCGCTGACGTCTCGAACGAAACCTCTTACATTCCGCCCACTGAGAAGAACCGTAAAAAGCTACGCCGGTGTCATTTATTTGCACATTACCGACACGCTTCGACGAGCCCCATCAAGAGGTTAATGAGGGACTGGGAATGCATCCGCGTTTTATCTCTCTGCTATTGTCTGCCTCCCGCGAGCAACCCGTCTCACGATGGTGTAATATTTTGCAAAATCTTGTAGAGGGCCACATGCATTTCCAGCAGGACAAGCAGTGTCACACTCTAAAATGCATCTCATTACGTTAAAAGCAGGGAGAAGGCGCTGAGGCCAAAGGTCACACGTTTTATATTCATTCATTTAAACTGGAATTGCCCGTTGCTAATAACTAATCTAAGTTGTGATACCTCCTCTCTGTAAATGGTTTTGGGTCCTCTGAGCAAAAAAGTGTTATAAAATAATCATTTTTTATTCATCACTGTTCATAGACTTTATTGAAATGTGCTTTTATGCAATATAAAGACAAAAAAAAAATGTTGAGGTTGAATAGAATTGCACACCGTCTTGTGAACGGATTTGTCCAACCATGTTTGAACACAGTCTGGAACATCAATCCATTGGTCTGTATATCCTGGAATACCCTCCTCCTTTGATATGAAGGCAGATTCCTCTCTCGGGTTCTCCAAAATCATATCATTTTAAAATGTAGAATCGCGCTCCATAGATAGGCACATGCACACACTATTATGTAAGCACCCACCTGAAGAAAAATAATCCAGGGGAATGTTTCCTTTTTTGCAATGATTGCTATATTAGCCCATTGTCAGTGAGAGAGTGAGTAGTAGATCCAACAATGCATTATCATGTCATTTTCGTTGAGGCTATCAAGCTGTTCCTGGGATGTCTATTAACAAATATGAACGCAGTTATAACATGCGCATACACAATGAAAACAGCACACAGTAGTATAGAATGGTAGGGGGGGGGGGGTAAGAGCAGGTAACGATAATTTTGCACCGAGGTAACCTCGGCGAACGGTGAGATAACGGCAGCTGCACATCCGAAAAAGCGCCTGCCGGCCCGGCCTCTTGTTTCCCGCCCACTCACCGCTAACGAAGACGTGCGTAAGCGCTCCAGAATTTCCCTACAAACAGAGCGCGCGCGGGTTTTTTTTTTTTCTCTCGTCGAGAAATGCCAGTTTTTTTTTTTTTTTTTAAGCGAGAAGCCGGCTTCGTTCGCAAACGAGTGAAGAACATTCATAAACGGCGCGGTGGTCATAATTCCTTCCATAAAGACAAATCAAACTGTAACTGCAAAATGTAGATGATACATTCATGTGCGTGTGTGTGGGGGGGGGGGGGGGGGTGTGGGGGTGTGGTCAAATGAAGGGGGAAGCATACTTCAAAACCAAAAATTTTAATTAAAGTGAGCGTTATTCCACATTAAACAACAGGGAGTGTCACCCCTAAAATTTGATGCGATGACCAGACAATTACCTTGCACTGGCAATCTATATAACCCCCCTACCCAAATGCCAAATGTATGTTGCACTAATACGATGTATTAATAGAGTACACATACATAGAATGAACCCGTTTCTTCGTGCGATACGTTTGATGAGATGAACAGAGCCGTACCTGCTGTTTAACAGGAAAAAGTAAATTTGCATTTCAAACATGTTGTTTTCTGATTTCACAATAATATGCAACTAAGTGAATTATATTTATACATATCTCTATATGCCTGTAATCTTACTTTTATTATTACGTTTTAACTGTGCTGCAGCTAATGCACTACACCTGACTCCAAACACCAACAACCATACTTGATCTAAACTGATGTTAATTTGTAAAATATCGAAAGATTGCACAGTTGACAATTGCTTAAAAAGATTCACATCTGGTGCATTTTAGTGATTACCAATCTGTTCAGAACCTCCATCTTTTCACAAGAGGTGAAAAGCAAGCTGCATCTCCCCCAACCATAAAGGCACACGTGCGTGCGGGAGATCTAAATGCGCGGTGACAAATATAAACGCCGCACACCCGCCCCCTCCTCTCCCCCCACCCCCCCTTCCCCCACGTGTAAAATCAGCCTAGATTAATGCCGTGTGTGTGTGTGTGTGTGTGTGTGTGTGTGCCGGAGATTGCGGAGGGAAATATCGTCTCCGGCAGCACCGAAGAAAGCAGCGCTCGCATCAGCTGGGAGCCCTCAGGGGCTGAGCGTTAGCAGCGCTGAGCGTTAGCCGCGCTGAGCGTTAGCAGCGCTGAGCATTAGCAGCGCTGAGCGTTAGCCACGCTGAGCGTTAGCCGCGCTGAGCGTTAGCAGCGCTGAGCGTTAGCAGCGCTGAGCGTTAGCCGCGCTGAGCGTTAGCAGCGCTGAGCATTAGCAGCGCTGAGCGTTAGCCGCGCTGAGCGTTAGCCGCGCTGAGCGTTAGCAGCGCTGAGCGTCAGCAGCGCTGAGCGTTAGCCGCGCAGAGCGTTAGCAGCGCTGAGCGTTAGCCGCGCCGAGCGTTAACAGCGCCGAGCGTTAGCAGCTCGCTCGCTCGCAGAAAGCCCCCTTCGGATGCCGGTATTTGTTTAAGTGGGAGAAATCCCGCCGAGCCACTTCTATTAATTTACATGCATCAACAGAATTCAAATGAAGCAACAGCCTAGAGCCAATGTCCTACACAGCCTGAAGGTCCCCATTAAAAGCATATCATGTAGGCTACATGCACAGACATATGACAAAACCACCACTGTGATTTTTTAAAATGATTTATTTCCTGCTAATTTTTCTTCCCTGGCTTCTTTAATTCGAATGTTTCTCTATTTAGTACATCGTCCACTTAGCTAGTACTTAGTACCATCACACAAATTATCTCTACTGATTAAGAGTCCCCATACTAGAAACCAGAGAGCGAAACAGACAACTAACTGCACAAGCCTCCACTGGATTCAAACTGACCTGAAATGAACTGCATCCTTCATTAAAATGTCCTCTACAGCACTCGTCCTCAGGGACGTACGAGCGAGCGCTCATCCCTCTCACTGGTCCTTTTGTGAAACTGGCCAAATCAGCAACGCTTTCCTCCCCTAAAGCTTCAGACTCTGCTCGACAATAGATAATCAGTAACTCTGATCGATTCTGAACGCTTGTATATTTTAAGCGGCACAGGGAGAGAGAAAAAATGAGCAGAGAAATGTAATAATTTAAAACCTCCAAAAAAAAAATATTTTTATGAAATAAATAAATAAACGAGGCTCGCCCAAATCTTGAAAATGACAGTACGAAATTAGAAGGCCAATTAAAAAGGTGATCTCTTTCCGACGAAACACTGATGTAACCGCATCAGTGAATTAAGTGAGAACGAATGTGAGGTACAGTCACCACGGAGTGGGTGTGGCCTAAACACAAAGGCACACAATGAAAGGACTGGACGGGGGGGTATGGGGGGGGGGGGAGAGTGTCTGATTCAGACAGCCTGGCAGCCCGCATCACACGGCCGAGCGGAGAGACGAGTTCACCTTTCAGACAAAGGAGAGCGGCGAGCGCGCTCGCCAGCGGCAGGGCTGATTTGCGTCCGGCGCGGCGGCCCGGACCGTAATGGGGCGTGTCAGTTAGGCCGCCGCGGCCAAAGAACAAACACGTCAGTGGATTGTCTTGTCTTCTCTATAAATACACTGATTTGGTTTAACAAGGAACAGGTATATATATATATATATATATATATATATATAATCTAGTTAGGTCATTGCTAGCTTGTAGCAGCATGTAGCTACATCCTACACATCGTCTCATCCCATATACCAGGGGGTTTTTAACCTTTTCTGATCCAGGAGACCCCACACCCCCCAGGCTCAAAGGCAACCAGCGGACCCCCCATCATATGGTAGCAGGGGTTATATATTTTTGAAAAAATTAATATATTGAAATATTTTCATACAGTCACTCCATATCAATTCTGGTCTGGTACAGGTACCCCCTACAGTACCTTCATAGGCCCCCAGGGGTCTTGCTGACCCCCTGCTGAAAACCCAGGCCGTATACAACCGGAAACTGGCTGAACCTCGTCTGACCAAGCGCACTTCCTGCAGGGATTAGTGTTCACCGTAGCATCTCACCGGCATGCAAACTGCAATCTGAAATCCATACAAACCCCCATCAAGGACAAGGAAGAGGAACAGACGGGTGGCGACCAGGGAGAAAGCGAAGGAGAGGGATAAAAGATCAACCGGAAGAGGGAAAACAGCGCAGAGAGAGAGAGAGACGGAAGTCTGCGGAAAGCCCTCTGGAAACTCGCTCGACGCCAACTGACGCCAACCGACGACGCCCGACGGCGACTCGGAAATCCATCGGCGCCGCCAGAGT
>NC_049208.1:7406771-7446771 GCF_013347855.1 Anguilla anguilla | reverse complement strand
AGTGCGTCTTACTGTGAGTGCGCTCCTGAACAGGCTTCCACAGAGCCTAGCAGTGCGTCTTACTGTGAGCACGCTTCTGAACAGGCTTCCACAGAGCCTAGCAGTGCGTCTTACTGTGAGCGCGCTCCTGAACAGACCTTCCAGAGCCTAGCAGTGCGTCTTACTGTGAGTGCGCTTCTGAACAGGCTTCCACAGAGCCTAGCAGTGCGTCTTACTGTGAGCACGCTCCTGAACACTGTCCACAGAGCCTAGCAGTGCGTCTTACTGTGAGCACGCTTCTGAACAGACCGTCCACAGAGCCTAGCAGTGCGTCTTACTGTGAGCGCGCTTCTGAACAGACCTTCCACAGAGCCTAGCAGTGCATCTTACTGTGAGGGCGCTTCTGAACAGACCTTCCACAGAGCCCAGCAGTGCGTCTTACTGTGAGCACGCTTCTGAACAGGCTTCCACAGAGCCTAGCAGTGCGTCTTACTGTGAGCACGCTCCTGAACAGACCTTCCACAGAGCCCAGCAGTGCGTCTTACTGTGAGCACGCTCCTGAACACTGTCCACAGAGCCTAGCAGTGCGTCTTACTGTGAGCACGCTTCTGAACAGGCTTCCACAGAGCCCAGCAGTGCGTCTTACTGTGAGCGCGCTCCTGAACACTGTCCACAGAGCCTAGCAGTGCGTCTTACTGTGAGCGCACTCCTGAACAGACTGTCCACAGAGCCTAGCAGTGTGTCATACTGTGAGCACGCTCCTGAACAGACCTTCCACAGAGCGTCTTACTGTGAGCGCGCTCCTGAACAGGTTTCCACAGCACGTAGCAGTGCGTCTCTGGCAGGGGCGGTCACGGGGGGGGGGGGGGGGGGGGGCTGCTCCGCCTTCAGGCAGAACGAGGGCGAGCATGTCCTCAGCGTTCTCCTGATAATGACCCGGGCAGACACTGCCAAACACGCCCCCCCCCCCCCCCCCCCCCCCAAAAAAAGCACTACTTCCTTTATCTAGTCTTCTGAACAGAAATAGAAAAGAAATAAAATGGAACAAACGAAAGAAAACACAAAACAAAAAAAATCCCCCCCAAAAAATCTACGAGAGTCAGGGAGGTTCTGAAAGCGCCTGCAGGTCCGTTTCTGAATAAGCCCCTGAGATAAAAAGATGTTTTAAAAGGCTGGGATTAAAATCACAGCAAGTGGCAAAGCACATACATATTTCTTTTTACTGAGAGAGACCTACAGTGTTTTCTCAGAACCCCCCCCCTCGGCAAAACGTCTCCTGGGGACCACTAAAACGTCTTTAAGTTTTAATTAAGCGGGGGGTTTGTCAAGGGAAATATTTTTGGCGCTGATCCAGGGTAATTAAATCCCACTATCCGTGTTTCTTTCCCAAGAAAGGCCCCACAGACATGTTAGGAAACTGAAGCAGACTGTACGATCTTCAGTCCTGTACAGCTTATGCAGGCTACATATAGAGCAGGGTACAGTTAGCTGGGACTGGATCTTCATTCCTGTAGAGCTTATGCAGGCTACATATAGAGCAGGGTACAGTTAGCTGGGATTGGATCTTCATTCCTGTAGAGCTGATGTAGGCTACATATAGAGCAGGGTACAGTTAGCTGGGACTGGATCTTCATTCCTGTAGAGCTGATGTAGGCTACATATGGAGCAGGGTACAGTTAGCTGGGACTGGATCTTCATTCCTGTAGAGCTGATGTAGGCCACATATAGAGCAGGGTACAGTTAGCTGGGACTGGATCTTCATTCCTGTAGAGCTGATGTAGGCTACATATAGAGCAGGGTACAGTTAGCTAGGACTGTGCTGGTTCATCATCCTTGTGGAACCTGTGTTCATAATGAGTAGGCTATTTACATGAGGTCATTGTTCTTATCAACGTCACAGTCAAAGCCTTGCTTGCTCTTCAGCTCAATCACCATAAAAGGCATAACGGAAGTTAACTTTTCTTTTAAAGACAATGTCTGCATTCGAATTATGAACCGTTTTGTGACAGTTTGCACTTCTAGTGTAGTGCAAATTGATGATTCTTGTCAAGGCATATTAAAATGGTGTTTCTGGAAACATAAAAGTATTTTTTAAACTTTCACAAGATTCCCAAAAGAAAGAACTTAGAATTAATGATGCCAAATATAAACATTCTCTGCTAAGCCAGGACAGCAGAGATCAGTAAGAGTTTGACAGTCAATACCAGGCAAACTAAAAACACATAATGCACAAGTCGCAGTAATTAAAATCCATATTTAAACAGAATGCATTAACAAATTAAACAATAAATAAGCACCGTCATAAATGAAATCATGCAATGTGCCAAAATCATTAAGTCATTATAAATATGAATCACAACGGTGGCATTACTGCCAGTTTCTTTGAGACCTCTATAAACTATTATTTTGAAAAGTTCTCTCTCCATTTAAACACAGCAGTAATGTGATCCATCCAGAACACTAATGGCTTTTAATTTATGAAGTTTTAGCAGTGTCATCTCTACAAAGCAGTAACCGATTGCACAGAGACTGTGGTAAAATAAATACTAGCGCCATTATGTCACTTCTTGCAGCTCCCTAATAAATATTGCCTACTGCAGCACGCTTAAAAAACCCATTTGATTTCATCTCATTTACATTACAATTTATAAAAGTATTAAATCTCATACAGTATCTGCAATACTTTCTGTATAAACCGTACACTGTATGACTCAAGTTATGAACTAGGGACAAACAACTGTGGCATTTGTGTATAAAGAGTCACAACACAGATATGTAAAAATAAAAACATTACAGACAATGTACGTGTTTTGTCATTGTGAACAAAGCCATAATCTACTCCACCCATAAACAGCAGGATCTGCTCATAATCATACCATTGAGCACTAACCTCTGAGCAATAACTGTTATTGGGCCTGTGGCAATCAGGGGACAGTCATACTTAAAAAGGCCTACGCCTAGCAAACCACATGCAATTGTTCTCGCTTAAAAGAATGGTTGCCTGGGGGGGGGGGGAATACCTGTAAAAGGTATCTAAACAAGTCCAGAGCATTAAAAATGGCATTTCAATGGGAGGAAAAATAAGACTTATTATGGCACGCTGTGTAAACATAATTCTTTTTACCTGTCAGGAAGAACAGAATGCCTGAACCTGTGGGAAATCAATTCCGGAATTATAGTAATACTCTTTAGCCACATGTCACCACTGCTGTTTCTTAGCATATCAGCGATTCACTGTGATTCGAACATATCTGTGCCCAGTAATGCTCATTTAGTGGAGTCCTTTCCGAGCTGCACCAGTTTCTCACAAAGAAACACAACAAAAGCCTGCTTGTTTCCTCCACACCCCCCGCCCCCCCCCCCCCCCCCCACACCCCACCCCCCCTCTCTCGTTCCATCAATACTGACACCCTACAAACACATGTAACAAGAAATCAGTATTGAGCCAGAAGGCGGGGGGGGCGGGGGGGGGAATGTAATGCAATATCACGGGCAAGGTGGCAGTCGCCAAGCTAAAAGCTTCACGGAATGGTATGCACTCCACGCTACAGAAACCGGTAAATCAAAGAGCTCAAAACCACCCCAGCGATTGACTTACCCAGTTTCAACTCAATACAAACATCAAATAGAATCACAGCACAGACCTAAAATTATTATTATTATTATTATTATTATTATCATTATTATTATTGTTACCATTATTGTTATTATGTAATGCAAGTCCAACAAACTATACCAATTACAGTTACTTCTTGCATTGTTTAGTAAATTTTTGTTTGCTGCGTCACCACTGGTGAAGTGGGCCTTTTATACCATCTACATACATCACTGCAGTCTCTCCAAAATGAAGAATACACAAAGACATACAGTGACACTGAACAGTCTGTAAGTGTAATGCCAGGATATGCCATTTACCGCAATCATTCTTAGGTCACCATCAGAGCCAAAGATTTTTTTCAGATTGGCTACCAATACGCGTGTCTCATTTCAAGGGAACCAAATCTCTAGCACGGGAAATATGACACTTTTAAGCAAAATAACCGAAGGGAAGAACAAGAGCAGACTGCGGAATGTGGTCCGGAATGGTACAGCCCTGTCAGTGACATCACAGCTGCAGCTTCCGTCCATTACTGTGGATGTAGAGGCCCCTGAGGATCACAAAAAATGTGAATAGAATGTTCTTAACTGAACATTCCAATCCTGATGTCACAGTCGCTGCTGGTAACGGAAAGGAACGGGAGTTCAAAAAACACGGACTCGGAACTTTGAGAAAGCATTCCAGAAGACCTACTCTTCAAAGGGTTACACGTAATAAAAACGAATGGAAGAAGAGGAGCAGACTGTGAAACGCAGTCCGGAATGGTGCAGCCCTGTTAGTGATGTCACAGTTGTAGCTTCCATCTCTGTCATTAAAGTCACAGCAGTGCCTGCCATCTATAAGTGCAATGGTACAGTCCTGCCACTGACATTACATAAACACGTCTCATCCAATGCAATGCAATGGTACCATCCTACAGTATTAGCAGTAGTACAAGTTAGGAACATATGTAAATTATAGGGTTACATTTAAACAAACAGCCGTTTAAAAAAACTAGATTTTCTTGTGGTTGTCATCGCCCCAACAAGCCCCTCCCCCCTCATCCACACTCTCCCCCCCCAGCTTTTACACACTTTTGCATCTTATTAATGGCCCTGGAGTTCGTCTGTAACTAAAGCATCGTCTTCCTGAGGGAGAGCACGCTCCACACAGGAACCTGCGTTGTAAATACTAAACATCCGTTTGTTTGTTTGTTTTTTCCCCCGCCTACATTTCAAAATATATTGTAGGCCTACTTTTTTCACATTTCAAGCAAAAATAAGAGTAAAATTCCTTGAAACAACAGCACAGCACAGGAACCGTGTATACACACACAGGAATACAAACATAATTCCTGATATAGTACTGATATAGGTACTAGACATTTTTTTAATTGCATAAAAAGTATGTGCATGGCAGAATGGCAGACAGATGTCGCATTAAAGCAACTTTACAACATAAACGAAAGTGTGAAATAATCACGACGGTAATGAACTGTACTAATTGTCCACATCCAAAAGGACGGAGAACCTAGCCGGACCGACAAATGCACACGAGCGCTAACCAATTAGGGAAAAAAGTAATCATGCTAATTTAACTAAATTTGCAGTAATGAAAAATGGCAATCCTCAGGAAAGCGAGAGTGACTTCCACTGGGTCTACGTCATGGCATTATGGATTAGACTATTAGGCTGCTAGTAGCCGGCTAATCCTTCCACAGCAAAGGGAGCTAAACCACACTGTGTTTCAAATCCAGGCCAGGGGAGAACAGGAGGTTAACTGAATCCCTTATTCCTGTAATGGAATATTACAAACTATTATCTCCCTACTGAGTACCTAATGGTCGAGCTCAATTACTACAGGAATGCTTTTTACTTTTCCTGTTCGATCATGCGTTAAAAAAAAAAAAAAACCTGCAAAAAAAGTACGGGTGTTTCTTTTGGTCCACGGCCATGAAGAAATAAGCACCAGACACATCCATTATTTTAAAAACGTTGCACGGTTTTTCACTGGGAAAATACAATTACTGCATGCCAGAGAATTTATGTAAAATGAGATGATGTAAAACTTACACACAGAAAAAAAAACTGCAGCAATAAAACTCCCTTGTATTTCTTCTTTTTAAAAAAATATTTTTTCAACACCTTCGATTTTGTGCGCCTTTCTCAAACTGCTATGCTGGTGCGAGTTCACAGCGAAACTAGGTTAAAGCTCCCATGATGCACTGCGGGTGCGTTGGGACTGATAATAATAATAATAGGGGAAATTCCCAACATCCTTTGCTGTCGGTCATGTGGCCGAATGTGGCTGCTGCAGCCAATCCCTTCTCTCCCACGCCCCTACACACACACACACACACACAGTGGCTACTCTTTTGAAAAGCATTCATGCTGATCACTCAAAAGGCTGAATATGTATCTGATTATGCACTCAAAAAAGACAAGCGTTGCATCTGGTCGAATTTGTGTCAAAATTTATGACAAAAAAAGTTTAGGCAGATAAGCCAAACATTTTTCTGTCCTCACATTCATCGGTCCTCAGGTTTAAATTACACTTATATTACATCTTTAACTCCCCCCCCCCCCCCCCCCCCCATTCAGAGAAAGATTAATATTGGAATGCATGGGGAGGTGAAAGTTGACACAATTGGAAATATATAAACACTATAAACACCCCCTGCCCTGCTCCCACCCCCACCTCCCTTACACACACACTCATACACACACACACACACACGTGTAGACAAATGCATTCACACACAGAGAACGGTGCAGGCAGATTTGTGCTGGGTGCACTTGGTCTGTGGCCTGACCACACAGACCCACACAGAGATTTAAAGCTTTATTAGTTTCTCCCCTCTTCGCATCCTTTGTAGTGCGTCATAAAAGGAAGCAGAGCCGCTCTGGAATAATTCTCGTTTTTAACAAGCTCTTTTCAGGAGCTACACACACCGAAAATGCATTTTACACGATTGCATTTTAACAGTAGAGCCGTACCACAAAATTATGCAGGCCTCAAAATTTCCTCAAAACAGACCCATAAAATATTTTTTACCCTCCAAATAAAGGAAGGAACTTTGTTTGCTTATGAAATAAAGCATAAAAATAAAGAGCTGCTTCCAGACTGTTTCTAGCCAATGTTGGACATCACCCACCCTCGACCCCAAAAAAAGAAAAGAAAAGAAAAAAACAAGAAGGACTTAACCAAAATGAAGGCGAAGGCTTTTCTCTTTTTTTTGTGTTAGTCAGGGAGGGATACAGGAGGATGGGGGCTTTCTTTAAAAAAAAAAACCAGAACGCCTTTCCACGCGAACCGTACCAACCGTGTACGCTCGACTCGGTCTGTCCTGCTTTCTGCGGAACACGCTCAAAGCTCGGGGGGGGGGGGTGTAACAGCGGTACCACACGCGAGCGGTTCTGACGCTCGCCTCGCATCGGGCGGGGGGCGGGGGGGTGGGAGGGGGGGAAGTGAGCCTGGCTTGACAGATGCGGCAGTGTTGCGCAGTTAATAACACCTGTCACTGCGCCGCCATCTCATGATGTGAAGGTGAGCGGAGAGAGAGAGGTCAATAAAATGGGGGTATATAAATGTCTCTCTCTCGCTCTCTCTCTCTCTGACACATAATTATTACACATGTTATTAATATTAAAGGGAAAACGCGTACTGACAAACAAAAAAAAAATCCTGCACATGCGCAACCATGCATGCACAGAAATGCAAAATAACAAACACGCATTTGCATGTACACACCCTCACGTGGGCACACACAACTGCCACTATAATGTAAGCACTAAATTTAGGCTACATTTCAGTCATTTCAGATTTAATCCAGAGTGATACACAAAATGGAGAACCAGCAGCATTTCTTAAAAAGGATTATTGACAAAATCACACACATACACACACACACAAACATACACACACAACATGCAGACACACACAAACAGACACACACACACACACACACACACACAAATACACAACATGCAGACACGCAGACACACACACACAACATGCAGACATTTAGACATACGCACACACACACACACACAAACAACATGCAGACACACACACACACACAGAAACACAGACACACACAACATGCAGACACACAGACACACACAAGCACAGACACAGACAGACACACACACACACACACGAGGGGGGGGGGGCTTGGAGACAGCTGAGGAACAGGTGTGTCGTGCCCATTTTCGGCTTCCGTGCGTCACCCGCCCACCACACCCAGCGTCCGGAACATTCTCAGGCCATCGTGCACCTGCACAAACCCTCCCCTCTAATGAAAAGGACATAGCCTGCCATCTCACAAAGCCATAACACAAACCTCAGCAGGCCGCACAGATGTGCTCCTTCCTAATTCATGTGTGTGCATGCCTGAGATTATTTTTTTACCATGAACACTGAAATGTTAACCATATTCAGAGGAACATGGCCCCCCCTGCCAAAGAACCATGTCAAAGAGCCTCTTTCATACACATCAATGGTTCACCTGTGCCATTTTATAATTTACTTTTAAACAAGTGTCTAATGTAAGCAAACTGAATGTCAATACGCAGTCACTATTATTAGAACTAGCAACTGATCTGGACACAGTTTACTGTAGCCTATGTGTTGCAAATAAAAGACATTTGGTACATGCAGTTTCACATTGGGTACAAAGCACTGATAAAACAGGAGCATGCTTTAATAATTTTCCAGCCGCACAGTTCTCTATGCCGCAGTCATGCGGAAAGGTTATCACCCAATGCCTCCCGAATGCCTTTCCCTCTAAATATAACATTTAAAAAAATATCCAAAAATGATTTATTTATTTCATCCTTTATTTTTACTACCACCTCCACAAGTATGTGCACAAAATAACAGCCTTCCCTTCAAACAAAAGCACACGCACCACAAAAAAAATGCAATCAGCAGGCCAGGGGCTTTTTTTCCCCCCATCCCAAATTTAAGCGGGGGAACAGCTGGTGCGCATTGCCGGTGGCGTAGGGAACCCACGGGCTGCCTTCTCCTTCCCCTCAGAACACGGCCCGTGGATTTCTACCTGTCTGACGCCCGCCAGGAGGGATAAATAAAGATGGCGGCGGGAAACGGGGGAATCTGCCGTGTCTCTCTGTGTGTCCTGTGCGTTAGCCACTTACGGGCCTGCACAGAGAACCAGCCACCAGCACTCAGCAAGAAGAATACAGATTTGTGTGTGTGTGTGTGTGAGAGAGAGAGAGAGAGAGAGAGAGAGGGGTAATTGTGAGTGTGTGTGAGAGAGAAAGAGAGACAGAGGGCAAGATAGAGAGAGAGAACAGAAGACGTATAAAAGAGACAGATAGATGAACGAACACACAAGTTTATCTATTATGTGTAATAATTGCGTGTGTGTGTGTGAGTGAGAGAGAGCGAGCAAGCGAGAGACAGCGAGAGAGAGAGAGAGAGAGAGAGAAAGAACAGAGGATGTAGAAAAGACACAGACAGATGAACGTGCCCAGTAAAGAAAACATGGCTGTTTGAGATGCAGAGACAGAAATATAGACACAGATGAGGCCAGATGCTTGGCCTGAGAAGTGGTCGCTCAGATTTAATTAAAAACAAACAAATTGTTTAAAAGAAAACACTCAAGTTCGTACTCTCAGTAGAACAACGATGCGAATTGATGCAACTGACCCTAGCATTGAAGAAATTGTAGCTGAATGAGAGGTGATTAATAACCCTGCAGGGAACATATTTCATTTTTTAAGTGGCAGTAGAGCCGTTAGTAGCCTACTGTATATCGATTTCTCAGACCCACACGTGCTTCTGTCTTTCCTCCACTGAAAGGATGGTCAAGCGGGTTGTGTCCATTTCACTGCATCCTTTAGAACAGCCACAAAAGCTACAATGAATGAACCAGACCTTACCTTTCCATTTTTAAAATAAAAAACACAAGAAAACCACATTTTTTAAAATCAGAATTCCTAGGTAATTGCTCGGCTAGTTGGATGTGTAAAGACATTTGTCTCAAATGCAATTTGTAGTATCCTTGCAAACAGTGTCCGGGGATCATTGTTCCCATGAATGACATCCATGGATGGGCCAAATTAACAGCCACACTGTTTGTTCAATCGATATATCAGATATATAAGTTTCAACAAGGAGGGTAACTACTAGTTGCTAAAATGAACGATGGTTACATCTCACTTTCAGCTGAATTTATTTTTTAGACACCTATATTTAGGTTACATTTCAGCTTAGGTCTAACACTGCGTGTCAAACACTTGTCTCCACAAGTAGTTGCCGTTGCTAGGGGTGATGCTGTATTAGCCGAGAGGGTTAGCACCTTACCTGACGAGCTCGCAAGCTAGTATCAGTTAATCTGTCGATTGACCATTGATCCACAAGGGAACACTGATCTGACTCGAGCCTCCTATTCCCTTTCTTTGTACTTATACGCGTGACATTTACCACCCCAGTCAAAAAAAAATAAAAAGAAACAGAAAGTGCTACCCCAACCAGACAAACAGATAGCAAATAAAAGAAGACAGAACTGCTCATTTGCGATGGATTGGCAGCCAGGGGCTACAGTTATTGTTGTGTCCACATGCGCACATGCACACACACACACATACTCTATGCGAGCATTCAAGCACACAGAGAAACACACGCTCGTTCACGCACGCATAAGTACCGACCGCACACCTGCGTTCTGCAGGTGACCGCGTTCGTGGAAAATGGCTGTCCTTTCGAAGAAAACGACAGTCATTTTCTGAAGGGCCCCAGCGGGTAGCAAAGCACATCGGGTTAAACTATACAGAAAGGAAAATCGAAAGAAAAAAATCTACACGTCAATTTTTGAGCCCCGGGGACACGTGTACCGGAGAGCAGGCATTTAAATTTCAGCCACACGGCGCATGAACCGGTAACAGCCGCACGCGCACGTGCACGGACACATTAAGGTCCACGTTCAACTTCATCCGCGCGACAAAGGTACACGTGCCCTCGCGCACACACCAAAAATAAAATAAAAATAAAATAAATAAATAAATAGAAAACCCTCTGCGCGACCGAGGACTCGCCCCGGTTCGGCCATTGTAAACGATCTTTGTTACCATGGCGCCCTTTGTTACCCTTTTTACGGGACGACCGAAGCGTATGAATTCAAACCGCCGCGGCCCTCGCCCGCCTTCCCCGCGGACCTTCGAGGTCTGGGCCTCAAACTCCCACATGCAATTCTTTCAGTTCAGGACCTCAATTGGCCCCTGCTGGCTCTATGCAGGCTTCAGCGTTGCCGCTGTTTGGTTACTGAATGCCACATTACTTACTCTCACTGGACTGAGAGCTTTTTTTTTCTTTTTTTCCTTCTTTTTTTTCTCTCTCTTTTTTTTTTTTTTTAAATAAGTGGTTCCGAGATTAGACCATTTTAAACTTTGTCCTTCGTTGAAAAACCTGGCATCGCATTTTGTACATTTTCTTAAAAAGCTGCACTTCCCCTCTAAATGATTACGTTTCACGTGATCACAGATCTTTTCTAATGATTTTTACTCGCCACTATAAAATAAGATTTTGTGAACAACGGCCAGTTTTCCACACCGTCTTATTACAGTCACCGGCAGTTCATAAATTAAGTCTCCAAAAATAAACAGTCAGTCTTTTCTGAATTCATAAGACAGGCTTAATTCAGGTTAATGGAAGCTTGTTATGCTAGCAAAGCTTACATGGGAGACTGCTAAATGTGTCCGAGATGGACACCGTCAGTCTATGAATTCGACATATCAGCTCTTGTTTTTTCAGGCAGTGCCCCCGTGTCACCGTGAGTCAACTCCCGAAAGGACTCGAGCAAACAGAGAGCCGAAACTGAAACGAGAAGGACCTCCCCTCTCCATTTCAGTCACATCCGCCATCCCGCATCCTCCGCAGGGCTGGAATAGGGCAAGTATCCAACAGGATTCAGAGCGCCATTCTTTATAAAACAACAAACGTTTCCAATACTCTCTCAGATACACTCAAGCTAATGCAGAAATTTCTAATACTCTCTCAGATACATTTAAGCTCATATAGAAATGTCTAATACTCTCGCAGATATACTCAGGCTGATATAGAAATGTCTAATACTCTCTCAGATGCACTCAAGCTCATACAGAAATGTCTAGCCTAATACTCTCTCAGATACACACAAACTCATTCACAAATTTATAATACTGTCTCCAATGCACACAAGCTGACAAAGAAATTTATAATACTCTCTCAGATACATAAAAGCTGATACAAAAATGGGAAAAGAGCATGTACGCGCACACACACACACACACACACACACACACCAAGCTCATTAGACTTACTTTCAAAGATAAGTGAATTTCCTATAAACAAATCGAATAATATCTTTGGCACTGGTCTTTTAAGGCAACTCCACCTGAAAGAACTCATCTGCCCTGATCCAGAATGCCACGTACAGTTTTGCACATTGTGTGCGTCTACATTTTTATTACTTACAAAAAACTGTTTGACTCATGATTCACCAGTTCCACCTACCCTCCACAAAAGTGGACTTCAGAAAGATACTAGAGAAACGGGTACTTTATGTCCAGGAAATTCAACAAAATCAACACTTGCACAGTTCTCAAAAAAACCAAAAAAAAAAAAAAACACCTACTCTACAGGCCATTTTCCCCTCTGCTCTTAAGTCAGCATGACTCAGACATATTCTTTTCTCTAGTGCAGCTTCCTCCCCTGGATCGAACAAAAAAGCAAAAACCATCATCATTCCAAACAGCAGCAATTCTCCCGCAGACATCCCGTACGTACCTTGTAGAGCTTCGTTGCTGCCTCGTGTCTCTGGTTGGCCGTGTGCTGGCGTAGCTTCTCCACGCTGTTGCTATGGTAATCACACACGTTGCACTTCAGGTGCACGGGGTTGCTGATGGCCACGTCCTTTAGCCTCCAGTAGTTCGGCTCCCCCGCTTCCTTCAGGTGAGCCGCCAGCTGGTACCTGTGCAGGTGTCGGTCGGTCTGGCAGTGAAGCAGGAAGTTGGCCCGGAGCTGGGTGCTGTATCCGCAGAGCCTACACTGGTAGTGGTCGCCGACGATGGTCCTCCAGTCCTCCAGGGGGAGCACGCGTTCCTCACTCACATGCAAGCTCAGGGCCTCCAGGCTGTCCGAGGCAAACCTATTGCACAGGCTGCACTGGTACAGCTTCTGTGGGTCACAGGCGCGTGGCAACAGATCTCCAGCAGGAAGGAGGGGCAGGTCATCACCTTTCGGTTGACCGCTGCCAAGATGGACGTCCTTTGCCAGGTCAATGTCATTGACTGAGATAAGAAGCGAGAGAAGATGGAGGAGAGAAAAGGAGATGATGAGAGTAATGGAGAGCAGTAAGAAGAGGAAGCGGGGAGCAAAACAGTAGACAGAAAATGGAAGGGTGTGAGGGAGGAGATGGAGAATCAAGAAATGACTAATAACAACAATCCCTTTCAGTAGCCAAGGTCCTTCAATCGGAGAGGTTCTAGTAGATATGCTGTCTCTCCAGAATTTGTATGATCTTAATTTATACAACAAAGGCTCCCACACAGATTTAAAACACCAAACATATCATTATAAATACGTGGTTGGGAATTCAATTTTTTTTTTTTAACTCAAGTATTAAAATAAATAAGGTTGCTCACCAAGTCCTGGGATCAACCCCGCGGATGTAAAGGGACTGAACTGGAAGGGGTTGACCATCATGTGCGATAAATCGGCAGGACTCTCCAGCTTCAGGCCTGGCAGGCCCATGTTCTGGGCCAGGTAATACTGGTAGAGCTGGGCCTCGGCCGGCACCATGCCCGGCTGCAGGCCTCCCCGGATCTGCTTCAAGGTCTGCTGTAGGAGCATGATATTGTGGACGTGCTTCTCACTGGTCATGTGGATTCTCAGGTTGTGAGCCACGCTCGTCTCGTAGTCGCACACTTCGCAGCGCCAGCTCGACCTCTGTTTGGGTTTGTTCGGGGAGGGTACCCTCCCGCCGACCCCGGAAATGGGCGCGGAGTGGGTCGGGCGGGCATCCACCATCTCCACACCGCCGTTTTGGAGCACCTGGACGTTGGTCAGGTGCCTGTCCGACTGCATGTGAATGGTGAGGTTGCCTTTCGTCGTCGTGGAATAGTTGCACACCTCGCAGTGGAAGGGCTTGTAGCCACAGGTGTGGCTCTCTCCGCGGGACAGTCGAGGATGGGGCTGGCCCGTCCCGCAGTAGGGGCAGGAGCTGCCCATCTCGGGGTGCTTCTCCTTAACGTGGGCATCCAGGCTCTGCTGGTACTTGTAATGCCAATTGCACATGGGGCACTTCAGAGCCTTGCACGGAATCCCAGACTGGAAAGTGACCGTGTGATCACTCAGAGAGTGGGATGACGCCAAGTCGGGATCGCATTTGGGGTACTTGATATCCCTGCTGGGAGATGCTCGCCCTGTGCCAGCGTCGTCTAGCATTGTACTCGGCCTGCCGGAAGCCTGGTGGAGAAGCGGGACAGGGCTGCTGACGCTCCCTCTCCGCTCGTCCAACGGCAGAGGTGCGGCGTCTTCTCGACCCTTGCGCTCCTTTTCACTTCCACTTTGGCCATCGGCGCCACTGTTCTGGTCCCTTGGGGCAGCTGCCTGCTCAGTCATCTCTCTGCCGGCAGACAGAGTCGCAGAGAAACGGAGGCTCTCCTTCACCTCGGCTTTCGAAAAGCCGGACGGTAAAAGAGAAGCGCTTTGGTTGGAGAGAGCGAGGTCGTCGGCGGCGGAAAATTCCGCACGTCTGCCAATGGGATCGTCGGCATCCTCCTCGCTCTCGCTGTAATACATTCCGCCGTCGTCCTCGGTGTCAGTCAGCGTCTCCCCGGGTTCACTTTTTATGGAGCACGGGACGTGCGAGAACGCAGCTGCGTCGCCGTCGTCCCTTTTCCCGGGTCTGTTGATATCGGGGGACTTGCCCGCCGTGCCGGACAACTGGTAGCCTTGGGGCAGGGCGGTAACCAAAGGCAACGGGGCCTGCAAGTTCACGTCAGCCTTTGGCATCGCTGACTCTTCTTCTGGAGATGCGGAACCCGCGGTCCCCTGAACAGAGGGAAAGCCAGCGTGCAGGGAGGCACCTCTCTCCGCCTGAAGGGCGCCCCATAAGACACGCAAGCTAGGATCCAGACGCGCGGGATCAGAAGCAGAAAAAAACGGGGAGAGACAGAGGGGTTTTTTTGGTTCCAGAAAGCTTATTAAGGGTTCCCTGTCCTGACCGATCCCTTGTATGATCGCAGAGACGTGCTTATTGGCCAGGACCTTCTGCTCCTCCTTGTTGAGGGACATCCGATGGTCCTGGACAGCGTGGTTCACGAAGGACCTGACGTAACCGAAGGACATCCTGCACAAGAAACACATCAGAACCGGCTTGTTCTTGCCATCCTTCACCAAGCCATCGAATCTGGACAGGTCCAACCCGTTAGGGGCATCTTTGGATACGCAGGAGTTTTTGGAGCCGCCGTCGCCGGTCCGACTGTCTCCGTCGCCCTCGTGTCGGAGATCGTAGACGCGGAAGCTGTGCAACACCGGGCCGACGCCCGCCAGCGATGAGGTATTCGGGGATGTCGGATCAGCCGCCAACTGTCTCCCGAGAGAGGAGGCGATGTGGAAGGTGTTGATGACCTGGGGGAAAAAGGGCACAGGAGTTTGGCGGTTGAGAAGGCCCGACGGGGAAAAGAGGGCGTGCACTCCAAGGGGGGAGTTCTGGACACTTTCTCCGGGCTCCTTGATAATGAAAGCTGACCCATTGGGCTGGTACACGATCTCTCCTTCAAGGGCTTCCACGTCGCTGTCTTCCTGGTCGCTGACCTCGCTCCCGACGCCGCCCTGCGGAGGCAACCGGCGGCCGTTCGGGCAGCGGTGCTCCATGTACGCCTGCAAGCTGGCGAAGGAAACCCCGCATTCCTTACACGGGATCCCGTCCGCTGAAGCGCCCCCTGTGGCGGGCGTAGTCACTGCGCTCGGTCGCGCCGCGGCCTCTCTCTGGCCCGCCGCGTCCATTTTCAGGCCGCCGTCGGTGGGGTCGTCTTCACTGACGGACCCCTCCCCCGCGCCTCTCTCCGAAACCTCGCCGAGGAGCAGCGTCTCGCATGGCTCCTGCACGTCCCGCCTATCATCTTGCCTCGGGGAGGAAGAGGAGTCACCAGTTTCCATGGTAATGGCTTTGCAGAGATCTCATCTCATCCCACCTATAAGGATCCTATATAAAAATACAGTAGGAGAAATGGTATTAACACATGCCATGCTTCACCACCTCAGTGCTTATATTTAAGAGCACACTACACTACATTACAGTCACAATAACATTTAAGTCTATTCTATAAATTATACATAGATATATACAATATGAGCGTGTGTGCACACTGTATATAAATATACACGCACAGGACACAGCTGTAAGTATGAGAAAAAACAATGTCGTCTGAATACTGGGTTCAGATCGCCCCCATTTATAAAAAGATGCTGCTTCCTTTAGTGATCCTGACCCAGCCCATTTCAATGGACCATGAAGACGCTGTGAAGCGTTTAAAAAGGATTAGATCTTCTCAGTGGAGGAGGGGGTGTAACGCGAATGGAATGCTATTTTTGACAGCGTCTGGGTTTCCAAGAAGGAAGCCTAAAAAAGGCATTTTGCAGTGTTCTTTTTTTTTTTTTTAACCTCCCAGTCTTCCCGTTTACTTACGAGATGCAAAATGGAAGAGGTTTTAGGGAAAGACGGATTTGGTGATGTTTCCTATAAGGCTCTAAAAAAGGAAGACTTTGATTGCAAGTTGAACACACACAAACACACACACACACACATACACGAGTGATAAGAGGTTTCAGTTCTTTGTCCTCGACACCAAATCCTCTACATATCAATGAGGCAGAGGCAAAGGATGCCAAAGACTTCAGTATATCTTATCCAGGCCACTGCAGGTCTAATTGGAGTTGTTCATTTGTACAGAACTTATGAGGAAACATTACAGACCCTCTGTACCTATCAGGAACAGACTTAATTACCATTCTATGATATAAATATAGAATGGCTTACTTTTAGTTTAGAAACCAATAGCGAGCAGGCAGTAAATATAGAGCAACCCATTTAAAAAACCCACATAAACAATGCACCTGTCAGTGACACGACAAATATCTGCTCTATTACTCTGCTTTCTGCTTTTTAAGTGGCCATTTTAGAAAAATACCGTACTAAATGTAGACAATGTGAGGTATAGATACTTTCATACAGTGAAATGTTCCCAAACTAAAGTGTGACCTTCTCCTAAATCAAAACAAATACGGAAGAAAAATAAAAACAAAAATATTTCTGTAAAATATGTATCATGGTTGACATTTTGAAAGGACAACACAGGTATAGCCAAGGCTGGTTCAGGAGAGATAGCACCAGAATTTATTCTGTTGAATACATTTATTTTCTGAAAATGGATTCAAGATTTTATGATTTACTTCCCAAGAACCGTAGATGCCCTTATGAGAAACAGAACAGCTTTTTTGTCAAGTTGAAAATTCACTGCCACAATTTCAGGGGAAGCCCCAAACTGATGTGGATGAAAGGACAAATCTAGCCTTTTCATATTGAAAGAACCATTTACCAACTATCCGATGAACCACAAAGGTAGAAGAAATTTAAAAAATAACAAAGACAAGCCAAAAAACAAAAATAGGGATGCTCTTTCTCAGTCTTCCAGTTTAAACATTTTAACCAGTGACTAGGGTAGGCCTACATCACCGTAATAGAACGTGCCGTTCTGTTAAAAGATGCGCGCTTCTCTTTTTGAAAGAAATCTGGAAACACTCGAGCGTTAATTGCAGCTGATTGGAAATGGACCGTGCACACAAAGGGCAGCCCACGTCCAGACAATTAAACCACATTAATCAGCTTAAAGAGTGGTGATGAAATCCACAGACGTGTCTTACGAGCATGTGACGACCCCCACCGCAAACTTTAAACTCGTGTCACGACAAAGAGGAGAAGTCTCCTCAATTTTAAAGTTGGAGGTGTACAGGAAGGTAAATAGCTTGCCCAATGCGTGGCAGTAAGCCATACAGTGAGTCTGTGTAAAAACTGAATTTGAACAGGAGGATAGGAGAGAGAAAGAGATAATATGTAGCCTAATACTTAGGGCTATGAGTTTAATTTGGAGCAAATAAAAGAGGGGAAAAAATGGGAAAAAGGAAAAAGAAGCTGTAGCTTTTACTGCAGTGGTGTTGTGTGACCTGGTGAGATCGTGTTCAAGAAACTGCACTGTTATGCATAAATATCCCATTTACCCCATGCACTGCGTTACAGCAAGGTCAGAAATGGCTGTCATGCAGCCAATTCTCTCAAGAAATGCAAAGCAGGAACTCTGTAAGCAGAAATATGAATATTTTGAAAGAATTTGTAAATATTACTCCACTTGGGTTTGCTAAGGGAATCATGCAAACAAAGCTAGTGGCTATCGGCATATGGTGAATATGATTGCGCAAAGTTATTTGACTGATATTGGACAGACTATATAGGCTAATTTATTGGAGACCGTTTCTGTTCTCCGCAAGAACAACCATAACCCAATCAGTTTAATATATACCTGTATTTTAATTCGAAGAATAGTGTCTCTTTTGTATTTACTAAAAGCATCTGTGTTCCTCTGGCTGCACAGCTAGTTCTCTTCTAATTGTTATGCTCTAATTCTTTAAACTACTGGCCTAAACATAATCCATTTAACAATTTAGTAGTAATGTGCATTTTAACATCCCTAAATCCATACGTCGCCACGCTATGGCCATTCAATTGCTAGCTCTATACGTCTGCACAGTGCCTGTCCTGACTGATGTAGGCTATATTTGACCCAGGCTACCAGTTTCACAAGTGCTAGTAAGTAAACAGAATGAACACAAGGATTAATATGCATTTTAACATCAGACTGTTTTCTGACATCAAGAAGTCAAAAGAAGTCATCCAGAAGTAGAAGATTTGTATATTTTGACTCATGCTGTCTTCCAGGTGATTCTTACCACATTACCCAGCTGTTCAACCAAGGCTGCTGCCCACATTGAGCTGGCCTGCCAAACTATTCATAATCATAACTGTAAACATTTTATGATTTTTCTTTTTTTTTTTTTTTGAGAAACAATGAATGAAAAGATACTAGGTCTAATTAGGTCAGGAAGGAACTTGAACACTGATTAAAATCCATTAAATGACCTTTAGTCGATTGAATAAATGTCTAGTAGTTCTTAAGTCATATAAAATACAGAGTGGCCATCTAGTCTTTCTCAAAAGCGAAACAGATAAAAATTCTAAATCCTACCAATAACAAAGCAAAGGTTGTTGAATTTTAAGGAAATGCACAAAAGTCACATTTACTTTCAGTTGGCAGTCCTTATTTACTCATGTAATGGACAATGGCTAACAACTAGTGTACCGTATTACAGAGAACATTAGCGATAGCATCTGCACCACTGGAAAAAAAAAAAAAAAGAACAAGACAGTGAACCTCTGTACTTCGTCTGACTCACAATCCGAGCCCCATCTTTGTTTACATGTTCACAACGCAGATCCCGACACCATATGTGCTTATGCAAGCAAGAGAGCAGGCATTAGCTGGGGAGAAATGGAAATACCTACGGCCTTACAGACATAATAGCCCACTGGTTAAGGGCAGAACCTGCCAAGCCTTTGCTTCACCTGGATAATCAAACATTTCCCGAAAGTATATATCCAAGGAAATGGCTAATCTGCACTCTGCAGTCAGAAATGCAAATGTGGCCTACATTACATTGATCCGTTTGCCGATAAAGAGTGACAATACACTGTTAGGCAGGCAAAGTTTTGGAGCTATGAGTTTCAGTTGAGAACAGGCGCACAGACCAATTCTAAAATGGTGGCAACAGATAAGGGATTCTGCAAATTCCCCAACAGTCATTTAATATCGCACAAAGACAATCAGTGTAATTCACTTCCCTCTCATCAACACAATACATTATTGTTATAACACATTATCGCTATATTATGTGTTTGCTGTGAATGACAAATGAAAAAAAATGTTAATGTATGTAGCCTAACTGTTGGTTATGCTGAGGCTAACCAAAGATGCCCAGAACTGCTGCAATGCACTTTTTTGGGTCTAAGAACTGGATTGGACTGAAGCAATCGGTCTCCAAAAAAAAGCCACCAATAGCCGTACAGCAAGCATAATGAGATCTCATGGAAAACGCTATGCAAATAAACGGCTCCCACGCAAATCATTACACAAAGAAGCTTACAAACAAGTTTCACCCCGAAGTGAATTACCGCGCATTCACCGGGAACACAAACACAGCTTCGGCTCATTAGCCGGCACAATCAACCAGATCGCCAGAGAGACTAATGAAAAGTCGCTATGGCACGAACTCCGCCGACAATCGGGCGACGTCTTTCCCCGCGAGCCGACCCGTGATATCCATTATCAGAGGCCGGGACAATGGCGCGGTTTGTCCCCGGCTGATCTCCGCGTAGCAGAGCCAGACGCCCGGGGTCGAAAGATTTTTTTTTTGCATATGCTAATAACAATTAAGGACTTAATTACGCGCGGGGGGGGGCTCGTTCCTTTGGAGCGCCTTTGGAGGTGGTTTTTGGAGCCCGTCCAAGATCTTTAACCCCTTCGCGCAGCGGCGAAGTCGGCGGGGGCCTCCCCCGGGGTAGAGCGCAACCACAGCCCCCCCGAGGTCCGCTTAGGGACCGCCCACGGCTCGTCTCTGAACAGAACTTTCGCCTCCTCGTTTAACACGTGTACGCAATCAAAGCTCGCCTGTTCCGCTTCAGCCTCCAGATTAGACTTCAAAAACTTGTTCCACCCTCACCCTCCCCCTCCCCCCCCATCCACCCTGGATTTAGCTGCACGTAGCATCGCCAACACTGGAACGGCGGCCCTGCGCTGGGACTGATTTACACCAGCCTTGGTACAACCAACCGCAAATTATGGATTTAAAATATGCTCCAGCAGAGTTTATATAAAACCATGTTCTCTTTTTTTTCCGCTTTAGTTTACTTCTCCTCGCAATTTAGAATTTGGCGGCCATCGCTGCTGCCCAGGCCTGTCAGTGCAACGTCCTCCGTCAACTCGGGACGTTTCAGACCGACGCGCGTTTCCTGCGGCCTCCGGCTGCGCAGTCCCGGTCCAGCTGCGCAAGCTCACGCGCAGCTGACGCAGGCAGACCGCAGGTTCCCCGATTCGCCGCCGGCTACGGGAACCGCCCCTGCGGGACTGGGGCGGGCGAACCCGTAAACACCGAAGCCCTCCCTCCATGGACGTCGCTGTGGCCAGTTGCGCGTCGCCCGCGCGCCGTCTCCAGGCGGGCCGGTCGGCGCTAGCGGAGCCCGGCTACGAGTCAAACCGTTCAGCCCAGTGCCACGCCGGGGGGGGGGGGAGGCCCAACCCTTCATCTGTTCCCCCGCGAGCACTCGGGGCCAGAAAACCGCACCGTAGCCCTAAACGATGTCAAAATAAACGCACCCCGGTCCTCAACAAAGGCGGGAACATTCCTTCAGTGGCTCGGGACGGCCAGCTGATAGCCACTCTGCTGAACACACAGAGCAGGCATCTGCCCCGCACATGATCTGCCTTAATGAACGCAAATGACGGTTAAGCAGGACTAATCACCGCTCATCACGATTACGCCGCTACAAGAGTACACACAGTCGCAGGAAAACAAATAAGCGCATTTATTTAATCAGGATTTCATATCCATTTACAGAGACAGCCTCAGACTGAAAGACAATAACGCAGAAGAGAAACGACAGAAACAACAATAACCTTGGAAACATGTGGCATTAATAGCGTTAAACCGAAGCGGACAGGAATCTTTAGCGCAAGCAAACAGCTGGTCCACGATTAAAGGTCTTTCGCCTTCTACTCACAGGTATTTATTTTTGCAAGAGCAAATAAGAGATCCCGTTCTATGCTCTGGGGTGGAACATTTCACACAGAATGGAAAAACAGAATGTTCTCTCACACGAGCACTGTACACATCTGTGCATAGGTTGGCCTAATGGTAGGGGGGCTATAGAATAAATCAAATATGAAATAGCCTACTGTTTCGACTGGGGTAAGGAAAATAAGCAAAGGAAGACAGCGACTAGGCCTATTTCATCTCCCTGTGGCACCCTCTATCTTAACTAATTTCACGCAGTTATGGGCATTGTTTTTTTTTTTTTTTTTTAAATCCAAGCTCAATATAATACGTGAAAATAAGGTAAAACAATTCAAAATAATTGAGAAATCTTTCCCTTTTTTTTTTTTTTGCATGAGTTAAGGTTCTTAGAGTCTCGCAATGTCTGCAGATCTATTTCCAACCCTGGGACACTGCATGCAAATTATTCAGATGGTCCAAAAGGCACATTATAGGCCTCTCCGTGGGGAAGAGGGGGTCGGAGAGATTCCGCCTCGTCGAGACGAGACTTTCAGCCTACCGAAGTAGAAACCATAAAAGAAGCGAACGAAAGGGAAATTTTTAAGACCTGAAATATTGATTCGCACATAAATGTCATTCTGGGAAAAGGGCAACATTGGAATGGCACACGATGGGCTTTTTCACGAACCTGGGAGACACTGTGGAGCATGTGCTGCACACACACCGTTTTTCGCTAACATTCGCCACATCTTTCCTCACTGTTTAATACGTATAACCTCACACGGATTCATGATAACACGAACCCTTTCCTCACACATGTGTGTGGCGAAATCCACATTGGTGGCGTGGGACCACAACGACCCTGATGCTGCGTATACTCATAGAATTCTTTTATTTCTATTTATTTTTTTGTATGAAAAATGTAATATTACACACCATTTATAATTTCTGAATTTGACAGTTTAATAACAATGAATACATAATAGGTCAAAACATTCGATTGAGACCATTTCTTGCAATACTGCAGCTGTCTGAGTGTTTGCTAGTAGATCTATGCAAGTGTCAACAGTCTAATCCCAATACGTTATAATGTTTTGCAAAGTAGCATACCTGGCCTATGAATACACACCTCCAGAACCACATTAGGTACAACACAAATAGATGCCAAAATTTAGAAGGCTAGTAAGCTTATTAATTGTGCAATAATGTGGTAAAACAGAAAAAAAATAAAATTATAATCTTGAAACCAGAATGACTACAAAACACACACAATGTACAGAAAACAGAGAAAAACTAATGAGATTATACAACTCCATAAACAGCACAGTATTCGTTATTACACATTACTATTTGTCATTATTATTATTATTTGTTATTATTATTATTATTATTATTATGTTTACAGTGAAAAGTCCACGTGATGCCAACATCCGTCTCCAATAGCTAATAATCGATACGATAATGTAGGTCATAGAATTATAAAGTTTAAAAAAACGGTTATTAGTATTACGTTTAAAAAATAAAAATGTAGGCTATCGCACACGCGAAGACTGCGGTTCATTTGAAGTTAGTGTACAGGGAAAAATGTTGACTTTTGAATAAAGAGGAATCTATGGATGTTCGGGTATGTGACAATGAGCGCTGGTAATCAAAGAAAGCTATGCAGTTACGTACCCCGGTTGCTGTTTGACCAGTGTTATGTTTTTTTTTCTCCTCTCTCAAGGCAAACGATCGATGTGAACTATTGTCTCTTCGCAATCTGAGCCATGTCTCTTCCTCTTTGTATCAGCCAACCAACAATAAAAACAGGTCGTCCCCTGTATCCCACGTCTCATCCGAACAGCATAAAACAAATGGGCGTCCTCAAATAACTATCACCAAGCAAACAAAAAAAAAAAAAGAAAATAGCAAATAATTTACACTGATGAACACCTGGGGGAGAAAGACAGCGTTGCTCTGACGAAATGCAAAACAACTGAACGTTCTGATTAAAGTTCTTCTGCACCGCAGTAGCCTACTCTTAACAAATCAATTTTGCTGCTGCTGCTACTGCTCTGTACGATTCCCGATCTGGGACTCGGCCTGTTCTGCTTGCTGGACAAGACATGCTAGAGGTCAGGGCCGTATTCCATCGTCCGAACTCCTTTTTCGGTAACACAGTCATGCCAATCACCGTAAAGGGAGGAACTACTTTTCCCTTTGCTGTTGACACATATGATCAGTCTACAATTAAACATAACATCAAAACATCACATCAGAACTTAAACTATAGTATAAGGGTCAATATTTACCAATGCATGAAACAAGGTGGGACTCAATAATAATAATAATAATAATAATAATAATAATAATCCTTCGCTGTGTATAGCCTACATCTTGAGCGCCTATTAGCGTCAAAATGTTCTGCAAATATACACGTTTAGGCTAAAATGTAAAGACAGATGTAACTATAGCGTTCCCATCTACACTCAAACGAATCCGTTGCTATTTTGGTCTGAATGGGTTCGTTCATGCAGACTACTTCTGTGGGTTCGGATTTACACACGGGCCGAACTCTTCCTCCAAGAAAACAACCAAAATCCACATGCATGTGACATCCGACCTGTCAGGTAATTTTCGATATTCTTATTCGACGCGAAGAACGCGATAGCCAAGTGTTCTCGTTGGTAACACTATCAGCGAACCCCATAGAAGACGGAATAAACTCAACCAGCTAGTTTTACAGGGGTTTAGGCAATGATGCCGCTGTTCCTCGTTTGGCAGCCTATCTGTCTATACTGACAGTTCCCAGACCCCGAAACCAGAGGAAAGCCCTTGAGTAAACAAACTAATACACGTTTTGAAGACACTATCGTAAAAATCGAATTGAACAACTGTAATCTGTAGAGAGTGGAATATAAAAGATTGAGCTGGTTCAATTTAGAAAGAAAATCAATACTCGACCTAAATTTAACACGAACTGCTCGATAAAGTTGAAATAGAGAAAGAGCGGGAGAAAAACTTACTTTCTAACCCCACGCAGTTTTCTTTGTCTCCTTTCTTGATATTGTGTTACTTGTAGCAGGTCGCATCCAATCGTCACCAAAGTTAACCACAAGAAAGGGAAAATACAAATAATCATAAAAAAATAATCCTTCAACTTTCATAAGACAAAAAAATAGTTTATAGAGACGTGAAATGATCCTTCTTGCTCGTTAATGAAAACGCGTCCACCGCTGCAGTACAGTTAAGGTTGTGGAGGATTTTGAAGAGGACAGGGAAAGCATATCCAATGTGTCTTCATTCCGCTAATTATTATCGTTTTACTCCTGTTTTTAAAAGATGGCTGATTAAGTAGAGTGCGCATGTCTTTGTGTGTCTATTCCCGATATGCACTCTGGGAATGATAGAGGGAGAGAGAGAGAGGGAGAGAGAGGGAGACAGCGAGAGAGAGGGAGAGAGAATGAGAAAGAGAGGGGGGGGGGGGGCAATTAACGAGGTGATCAACATTTTCAGCATCTTTGATGACGAGCTTTTTCGGAGTGGAGAGCTTTACGCCCCGATATACAGCGGTAAAAAATGCGATAAAAGCCGTAGCCTAAAGCGTAGGCTACAGCACAATGCGCTGGTATGCAACAAAGATTTCCTGACGTGGTAGCCAACGCAAAAAATATTAAAGATAAACAGACTCTAATAGGCAAACGAAACTCGTGATAGATCCCATAAATTATTATGCACAAATAATAATTATTTTCAGTTCGGAATAGTTCTACTGCAGTGGGGTCATTATAATTTAATATTTGAAATCGTCGAGCCTGATTCAACATTGAAACATTAATGTAATGTTCATAGACAGCATTGCAATGTATGTGTATTTTTAGGCTATATATTTTAATTGCAATAATTACATGGAAATAAAAGACACAGTGTTTGTGGGACAACAATAAAGGCAATTATGTTCAAAACGATGGTATTCTACAGTGAATAGCGTACTTTAGATTAAAATAGGTATCATAGGCCTATAAAACCGACATCTGCCACAGAGCACGGATTAATCTTTGTTCCAGATACAATCTGTAATGTATTTAGAAAGTATTGCCTATCATTGGAAATGACCGACGCTACAATTCTTTCTGTAGAAAACCATTAAGCATTAGTGTTATCTCTTTATATGTGAACACGTCACATGCATCTTAAGGAACCCGTTATTTAATGTTGCATGTAAAATAAATAGCATTGGCATGTTTGGCGTGGGCATATCCTATATCACCCCATAGGCTATTCTAAACGCTTAATTACCCAGTATATGGTTAAGGTGTATATTGTATGCAATGTTTGCGGAGCCTACGCAACAAAAGGCAAACCTAAGCCCAAGGTAAAATTTTCTAGTAAAATACTATGATACTCTACATTAGGGACAGGGCCGCGTTGTGCTTCTTGGAATTCGGAATATCCCACGGCTTTGCGAGAAAGAAAGCGGCAGGAGAACAAAAATCTTAAATCTCAGAGGGGCTCCGTAGCTGTGCCTTGCCATTGAACAGCTATGTAGGCTACACTAGACAGGATGCCTCTCTCTGTGGTTTCTAAAGGTTGGTCATCATGTATTTGCTTGAATCATCTGGACGACATTCACTGGCCTATCGAGCAATAGTCTTCATATTTACATTCGAGACGACAGTGGGCTGAGAGCGATAACGTCATCAGGCAACATAAAGTTGGCTTGTTGAACAGAATTTTCACTTATTTTATTAATTTAGTTTTTCATTTTCAAAGTGAAGCTTATAGCATATGTCGTTGTTTGTTAACGATGGCCACTTTGCACACACCCTGCAGCTGTTTTGTATTATTTCGTTAATTTAGTTTGACAATGAAGTCAGAACAGGCATTGCTCTGAATTAAGAAGTCTGATCTCACCTTCGTGGTCCCTCGCTTATTCACGTCCAGATCGCCTTTTGAGATTCTGTTGTTCCTGAAAATACGGTGTCAACACCGGATAGCCTACTAGCTAACTATTTAAGAGCACTGACATTTTTATTGCAAAAGTAGGTCCCCGCCTTAGTCCGCAGTGAGACCAAGTAGGCCTCCTTAGACAGATTTAGGACCCTTCTGCATGATTATAGTGTGGATTGTTTTCGATGCAGATTTTGGCAGAACGCCTAGCGCCCTCTGGGGCTTCAAGGTGACAGCGTTGGCGGGGCATTTCTCAAGAAATTTATACGAAGACAGGCCTAATATAATAAATACAAAGTGTCCGGTGTTAACGACGATTTTTTTTTAAATCCGAAAAGTTAAAGGTTCTGAAACATATCACCTTTGAAATTGAATATATTTCATCCTACGATGTAAACAAACACTGTTACCGTTCATAGCTACTTATTTTGCCATAGATACGAATAATTCGCACATGATGACGTGCACCCGAAAGCAATAAACATTAAATAAGTTATAGGCTATTGTGATTGGTTTTCCAAAGGTTTAAGACACAAAAAGTGAGTAAACTGTAGCTTACCACACCTTAGCTTGCCATACAGTAGCTGTTACATCTCCCCTGAAAAGTCTCAATTAAGGGGATGGAACCATAATTTTATATTTAAAAAAAGACAAACTGACATTAACTGAGTCCAATTAGAAATTCCAAATTAATTTTCCCACTATTAAAACGTGTTCCATAAACATTGAAGATGTACAATCAAAAACGGTATTAAAATTTGGCCAACCTCTTATTACTCCTGAAATATCAATAACCACACAAAACTATTGCATGTAATTTTTCACAATCTGGACTAACCAATTATGTTCCAAATTGGGGCAAAATAATATCTTTATTATCCCCCCACTCTCTCTCTCTCTCTTTCTCTCTCTATGTGCATTGACTCTCTATGTGCATTGAAGCACACCTGCCATTTAAAATACAGTTCTCTCTCTCTCTCTCTCTCTCTCTCTCTCTCTCTCTCTCTCTCTCTCTCTCTCGAGGACCCATTTAAAGCTTGAGGTGAAGGGTTTCTTAAATGCTCAGATTTCTTACCTCGCCATGAACAGGGTCATCCTGAGAGCCGTGGCGTTACTGAAAAGGTTACGTAAATGTGGGACTGAACGCTGTATTGCCCTTAAAATATCAGAATGTAAAATTCCGCAATCATCAAAAAATGGTTTATAATTCGCCGCGATTAAACGGTTTATTGTAACTCTAATTTTAGGTTTTATTATGTTGTTTTCAAAAGTAGTTTACAAATATACAAACAGTGCTGATTTATTTTTTAATTTTATTTTTTATTATAGAAATTCTGAAAACGATGCTGAAAGCATCAAGATTTGTGAACAATGGGGTATGGAAATCACTTTCGACGTAAAATCGAGGTGTATAAATGGTTGTTTGTAGAACACTAAACCGTATTCGTTATACTGGGGCTTTCCAATCGATTAGATAAACGAAAATCTATAACCAACATGACACCAGTGTCGGGACTACCTTTTTTTAAAGCGCGTGGATGAAAGCAGACTGTAGGCTAAAAAAACTCAATAACTGACGAAAAAAATGTATGACTAAATGTTTCTGGTTATTTGTTCCTTTGATTTAAAATTTAAAGAAAAAAGAACAATAATGGAAATTCCTGTAAATCCTTTAGTGTTTTGAGAATAGCTATAGGTTTAGAAGAGAGGCTTTACTCAATTATAGGTCATCCAATTAAATTGAGGACAAATCACTCAAATCGTCTAGGGAAAACATTGTTACCTTGTACTCTTATTAAACTGAATCTGATTTAAAATAGTGAGGATGCATTTTTATTCACCTACAGACCCATTTAAACTGAGAGAGAGAGAGAGAGAGAGAGAGAGAGAGAGAGAGAACTGCATTTCCATTGGCAGGTGTGATTCAATGTACATACTTTTTCTCAGGATCAAAGATTTGGGTTGAGAATTTAATTAATACATTCTGTAATTAAAATAGGACGTGTAAAATTGACATCAAATCCACAATGTGAGAGAAAATTACTAACTGAAGACTGAAACAGATGCCTTATGAAGTAAAATAACTGGCTGCGAGCTTTAAATGCTGTTAGTACAAATGTGGGTCTGAAAATGCTCTTTCTTTAACACTGTCAACATTTCTCTCTGGGTAAAATGTCGGCTGGATTAATATGGAGTTTTTATAATTCACACAGATTAAGAAAGAATGAACTAGAAAACACACAGGCGATGTTGTTTTTAAAAAGCAGTCACATAAAATAACGTTGTTCATAAATCTGAGAAGCTATCAATATGATTGTGCAAATAAATATTGAACACATACACACACATGCACATGCACACACACATGCGTGCACATACGCACCCACACACAAACACAGAATGCGCGCACAAACACACACACACACACACACACACACACACACAGTGTAAGTCATACAGTACATGAGTGTATTTACCAATGTAATGCTCTTGCCTATCTTCTGGTTGTATTCAAATAAAATCGTACAAGGTCTTGCACATCCACAGTCGGACAATTTCCAGGTTTTAATCAGAAGACAATTAATAACCCATCCATTTCCCACCATCAATCGTGGCCGCCACCTGTCTTACAAATTGAAACCTATGTGTTCTGCACGACCAGAATGATGCAAAATCCATCCTCCTGGTCATCTCAATTTGAGTTATTTTTAACCTGGCGCTAACCTTCTGCCTCCCAGCGCACACGACGTTATATACGGCGCCTTTCGCGGCTCGGCGAGGTGAGAAGGTGCCGAACGCGGCGGGGAAGGTCTGCTGTTAAAAGGGCACATTTTGAGCGTCGCCTTCTGTTTCATAAATAACAACAACGTGGCTCTGAACGAAAGTCTTCCGCTCAAACCGGTTTGACACCCACTCCTTCCTGGACGTGATTTCTTTTGAGGAGTGATCTTCACAGTCAATGAGCTCAAGTCCAATAATCAACATTTATTTTTCATAGCTTGGGGGGGGGGGGGTTACACTGATTGTAATCATAATCATCCCTTTAAAGAGTAGGTATTTTGAAACTTCTTTTAAAAATTCTAAGTCAGTGTCCAAGAACTCCATTACTTTCAATTGCCAGCAGTGATTGTGACATCAGCATTGGAATGTTCAGTTAAGAACATTCTAATCACACATTTGTGATCTTACTCCTTAATGGTGAACTGTTTTAGGATTACTATTTGTTATCCTTTTTTTTTTTTTTTACTATAGCAGGAAAACACAGGATAGCAAATTATTGAAAAGCCAGAATTATCACTGGCGAGCCAGTGAGCATCCATTCTGTAGTCACAAAGGCTTTTTGCTGTTCAACTGGAATCAAAACACACCAGCACAAAATGTAGCAAGACCCTTGACTACGGTAGCAGTGATAAACTAACGTGAACCTGCATTTGATTGTATTTAATAATCGATAAGCCTGGCAACTTAAATATGATTGCCCATGATTGTTATGATTAAAAGCATTTTAAAAAATGTTCTTATCATCACATTAATGTAGACCAAGGCCTTTGTTGCAATTAAAATAATGTTGCATGAAGTGCACACAAAGCTATTGCATTAAAAAGTGGAAGGGAAACGGTTGATGCTTAAATTAACAGGAAATTTGTGGATAAGCAAAAATCAATCAGCTGATCTAATTCAGGTGCAGGATAACTAACAGCAAAAAAGGTTAATTCACTGACATGTTAATTCTTTGTACGAAGATAGCAAATCCTAGAATTAAAATATTTCAACAGAAAACACACACTGTGAATCGCTGAACTACACAAGCACAGAATAGACAGTCATCTGAGAAGCCATTTTGGCTCCGTGCTCTTATACGCAAGGTCTTTCTGCAGTATGGTCTGCTGCCTTATCCTGGCTGCAGTGCCTGCCGTTTCCTCCATGACATTTAATCATCGTCCTGTGAAATCACCTGCGGTAGAATTTACTGTGTATCTCACTGGGATACGCGTAGGGCAAGCAGCCCCCAAATAAGCTTTCTGGTCAGAAAACCCGATTCCTTTATCAGGACATCAAATGTTTTTTTGTTTTTTTTTAATGTTGTGTAATTAATGAAGGAGTTGTCTTCAAGCACTTCCATACATGTAACAGAGAAAGAGAGAGAGACGGAGAGAGAGAGTGAGAGACAGAGAAAGGGAAAGAGATGGAGAGACAGATAGAGAGAAAGAAAGAGACACATATATGCATGGTAATGTGTTGTAAATAGGATTCGCCCTTACAAGGCTGAACATCAACAAAACAATACCCTGAGCATAGATTTTTACTAATCGTGCCTTCAAAACTATTAATTTTTTTGTACCGGGTCTTCCCAAAGGCAGGAACCAGAGACATAATTTAAGAGCGACTCGTTTTTTTTTTTTTCTGTTCTTTGTGGTAGGCCCGGCGAAGGAAGCTGACCTTAAATTAAATTCCTGGGGCTCAAACGGTCAGCTCCTCCTCAGCGCACAAGATAAAAATAAAATAAAAAATAAAAACGAGGAGAGACGGGACGGGACGGGCGGGTCATGTAAAATGCATAAGCCGCGCGCGCGGGGGGAGATGATTGAATTCTATAGCCCAGCGGCTCCCCTCCTGCCTCCACGCCGCCTTTCTCGCAACGCGCCGCATTTCCGGTCAGACAACGAGAGCTCGCGGCCGGAAATAATAGGCTACAAACCCTCACATTGCTTTGGAAAAATAAAAATAAAACCCATCTGTGTCGTATATATATCTGACCTTTTGGCTTTTAATTGAGCCAATGTTTGTTTTAGTCTATGTTTTAATTGATCTGCAATATTAACCTTTGTTGTTTGAGTCTTGTGATACAGTTGATTGACATGGGATGGGTTTGGGGGAAAAAATGCTAATGAAATGTGCTTCAGGTTAGGGAAGCTTGAAAATGGTCAGGTTGGAGACCTCTAATGAGTGTAATGGACATTGGCTACAGGTGCTGAAAAATGACTGCATGAAAATGGTCTGACATTGAAAAATAAATGTTTGCTCATTTTGGAGAAGAGAAAACCTCTAGGGGAAAACATTTGTTTTTATTTACTCTTTCCAGTCAGCTTCCAACCAATGACATTCTCTTATCAAACAGAGCATGTGCATAGCAGCATTAAGGATAGTCAGAGTACTGGAGTAGGGAACGGCAGCTAAAATAGAGAAAGAACACCAAATGATTTATTTTTTTTTAAATTAAATCAACAAAAATACACTACGTAGAAGTGTGTCCCAGCAGCAAAAAAAATTGGGTTCGCAAAACATTACGCTCAATCGCCTCCCGCGCATTTAGACGACCATATGCAATCCAGCGCAAATTGGCCCTGCGAACATGCCGGGGTGACCTGCGCGAGCAGCGCATTCTGGCGCGGGTGGCGATCAATAACAGGAAACGGAGCGGGGGCATGAGACGGCGAGGCTTCGGAGCAGTTAGCGGGCGATAAAAGAGGGCCGAGTCAATATTTGTCAATAACACAACAGAAGGGTAATGGACAAATTAGGAGGCACGCGCGCCCGTCCCTGCGTGCAGACAGAACCCGGGAGCTAATGCTCTAAAACCAGATGTTCCAATAGGGCTAAAAACGCATTTACCGCAGGCAGTACAAGCCTATAGCAAAATCAATATGGCCCGTCTCCAAATATCGCATCAGCAGTTTGTATTTTTGTAGTTTGACGATGTTTATTAATGTTTATTGCCTGCTTTTACCCCCCTCTAGCGATTCTGTATTATTTCTCTGCTTCTTTTAATAGGGATATTTTTAGCATTTTAATACACACGCATATAAAACGTTGTGCATAAAATGTACACGATCTTTTATATTTTGTAGTCACAAAGCCTTTTAGCTTTGTTTTTTTTCCCTTTTTGTTTTGTCATTTACAGTTCAAGCAATCCTGCCACCATTTCCTTTGTGTGGCCAAGATGCTGTTGCCAGGAAACTGCTGTTTTACTGCACAAGGTTGAATTTTAAACACATGTCAGTGTGCTACATGTCATTCCTCACAACTCATCCGGTTGAAAATATAATCCAGTGGGTATATATATATATATATATATATATATATGTGTGTGTGTGTGTGTGTGTTTTATTTATTTTTATATATATTTTTTTTCTTTCAGATTGCATTTTCAGTGCCTTAGCAACTGCAGAATTCTTCCACCAGGATGTAAGATGATGATGGTCCATCCCATCCTGGAACGCTCGGTGGATGTGGATGATTGCATACCGTGCAAAACTGAAAACACTGTTACACAATGTCCGGAGGTTGTACAAAGAAAAATGCGATAAAAAATAATTATTGCACTCTGTGGGTTATACAGATATTGTGTGGCATTTTCAAGGGTAGGGAATTCCATTTCTCTATTTCCAACTAGTTAGTTTCCAAGGTCGAAGTTGAAAAAGCTAACGTAAATGGGGGTCCAGGCTTGATGCGTATTTGAAGGTGAAACCAGACATGCGTATGGAATACTTGGAATTCTCTCTTCCTGTTCCCTTCACCTGCTGTTAATTGGGACCTGTTGCGTGTTCACGTAGGACAGAGGTGGGCAATGAGGGCCGTATCTGTTTCTGGTTTTCAGGCCAACTTCTGGCCTTAATTACTTAATTGGCCCTAACATTTACACCATCTGACATTTTAGCTGCATTTCTCTGTAAGCACATGACTGACAGCCTAAGACTGTTCTTGTGTCCCTATATGAAATGTTTTGCATTGATCTAATCTACGAGTGAACCAGTGTTGGGGTATACAGCCAATTAGCTCCTTTAGTCAGGCTAATTGATGGAAACAAAATCTTTCACGCACGCTGGCCCTTCAGCACTGGAACTGCCCACCCCAGACTGTAAAACTCCCAACCCTGTTCCAGGAGATCCACCATTTTGTAGTTTTTCCACTCCAACCCTAATTTGGCACACATGATTCTACTAATTAGCAGCTCAGTGAGATCTCCAGCTGTTGAATGTGGTGTGCTTTGTTAGGGTTGGAGCGTAAATCTACAGGAAGGTAGATGTCCAAGAACAGGATTGGAAACCACTGTATAATCAGTTCTTGCTGTGCAATGCTTACCACTTTTTTCCTTTTTTTTATTGCAAACAGATTTATCATGTCCTTCAAGAAAATGTCACTGAAGAGAAGCTGCTGCTGTTGTGCTCTCTCTCCATCCCTCTCCTCTCTCTCTCTCTCTCTTTCTCCCCCTCTCCCTCTCTCTCCATCCATCTCCTCTCTCTTTCTCTCTCTCTCTCTCTCTCTCTCTTGTGATATACTACAGATTAACAGACACGGTAGGTAATGTACAAAGATCCGTGTGAAGCCGGGTATAATATTTCCAGCTCCCAGCTCATAACGTTGACCAGCGGGGGGGGGGGGGGGGGGGGGGGGGGGGGGGGGATTCTGGACGGCCAGTTAGCCTCTCTTCCCGAAACACCTCTCTCTCTGCGTCTGCGGAACCGTTTCCAGCCGCGTTGCCAAACCTGCGGTTGGCCTCGCTCAGACCCCAGAGCCGTCAGCGAACTCGAGCATCCTGTCTGTTCAGACGGGCCCGCGTTCGTATGGCCAGGACACCCAGGCGGGTTTCAGCTCATCCCTAAAAATAAAAATAAAAAAAGGGCGCAGTGCTTTCTCCAGCCATTGCCCCACCCCACCAGCTTTCATTTTCTCAAGCGATGTGCCCTTTTGGTCCAATCAGCTGTCATGGTCAGGCAAGGACATTTTCCATTGGTGGCTCTGGGGTGGGGGGGTCACTTATTTTTTACCTTTTCCTCCAAACAATGAGAAGTGTCATCTTCCCACACAAAAAAACCCCACACCTCTGGTGTACATGGCCATAGAGCTCAATTGTGTCCTCAACTGACCATAATACCTGAGTTTTTTTTGCTAAGTTCCAATGCCATTTTTTAAAACTCCAGATGCTTTTCTTTGTCGATCGTCCTCAACAGGCAAGCCTTCCAAAAACCCTGCTGGCACAGAGTTGCTATCCGATGGTACATTTGGAGGATTTGTGTCCAGAAGATCCAGGTTTTGTAGCTCTCTAACTGCTGCTCTTGGATTTTTGTTTGCCCCCAAAACCATCTGTGGATGGGGACAAAATCTGCATGTGTCATTTACCATCCAGTTTTACAGCAGTTTTTAAACTGACTAATTATTGACCTAATTGTGGAAAGTGAAATCTTTAGTTTTTTGTATTTATTTGTTTGTAACCATCATCCGATTTGAGAAGAATTGCAACCCTTTTGTCTTTTTTCTTCTGAGAGCTTTAGCCTTCTCCCTGTGGTTGACTCATGGGTTTTTGCAGTGGTGCTCCTTTGTTTTTATTCCCCAATGAAACAGGAAGCCACACAGGTCCACAATAGAGTGGAGATGAAATTTTAAAAAGTTACATTTTAACACAGATTTATTTTGGTTGTATTTTAGTTCAAATAATTGTTAAGGGTGTGAATAGTTGTAATATAATTGTAATAATTGTAATGTAATCCTTCTGGGAAAAAGTTGCTTATAAAAGTACCCTCATGTCTTATCAATATACAATTACATAATAATCCATTTTAATGAGCATGCAATACAGTTCATTGGTTGTATTGCTTATTTTATGCTTCTCATCTATATCAAGGGTGTGAGTGATTTTGGAGGACACTGCAGTTCTATATTAATGGCACTAAAATATATCACTACAGTACTTTTATCTACAAATCCTGCTGGGTAGTGTCAGCTCAGTTTCTAGTTATTACATGTTTTTGACGAAATGTTAACTGGGTGAACAGTGTGGTCTTTTGGCTGAGCAACTGGACCAGTGGCTGAAAAGCATTTAAGAATTGTGTGGAAAACTGCCATTTTACACTTAATAAATAAATTAATTACTCTGGTAAAATACCTAGTGATTTAAATTCCCTGTTTCATTCATATAATGAAAAATGATTTCTTTTGATGGTACATGGTGCGCATTTGACTCACTGTGTGATTGGTAAATTAACAGAAGCCAGACAATCATCCCTGTAGCATTTTTTATCTTATATCTATTTTAAGCAGTATAATGCATATAAATAAAGTGTGAATGCAATCATTTTTCTGTGTTTCCATCAATTTTCCTATCTGTGATCTGTCCACGAAATGAAATAAGTATACATCTACGTACACAGACTTCTATTTTGTGTGTGTGTTCGTGCATGTATGTGTGTGTGTGTGTGCGTATGTGTGTGTATATGTGTGTGTGTTTGAGATTGTGTGGGTGTGTGTGTGTGTGTGTGTATGTGTGTGTGTGTGTGTGTGTGCATGTATGTGTGTATGTCTGTGTGTGTGAGTCTGTGTGTGTGTGTGCGTATATGTGTGTGTGTGTGTGCGTGTATGTGGGTGTGTGTGCTTGTGTGTGTGTGTGCGTGTGAGTGTGTGCGTGCGTGTGTGTATATGCGTGTGTGCGGGTGTGTGTGTGAGTCTGTGTGTGAGTGTGTGCGTGTGTGTGTGTATGTGTGCGTGCGTGCATGCATGTGCGTGCTTGCGTGTGTGTGTGTGCATGTGTGCGTGTGCGCGCGTGCGTGTGTGCGTGCGTGCGTGCGTGCGTGTGCGTGCGTGTGTGCGTGTGTGTGTGTGTAGCTGGGGAGAGAAATGGCCCGTGCTGAATGTCGTGTTGCCGTGGAGCTGATTTAAAAACCATCCACGGGCCGCTCCCTCGCTCAGAAGCAGACAGCGGCACGCGAAACCAATGTGGCCGGGCTTTAAAAATGCACATACATTTCCATACATTGAGAATCCTTAAAATGAGCTCCAGCCCCCCCCCCCCCAACCCCCGCCTCCCCCCCCATCCCCCCTTTTTTTTTCCACGAGCCCAAAACCGCCGAACGAAAGACAAGATAAATGTTCGTGTCCTCATCCTCGGGATCCTGATGGAAATATGCCCATCGCCATTATACTCATAAAAATCATATCATAAGGAGAAGGTGAAGCCATGGCGCAGAATCTCATTGCACAATTTCCATTCAAAAGTCCTTTCCTGTAAGCGTTAGATGGATGATCAAATTTAAAACGTTGTTATAAAATAATTTAATCAAAATATATTGTATCAATGATTTCCTTTTTTTCTTTCTCTGAAGCTTAAGGTTTTATACAGAATGGATGGTTAATGTTGTGTTTTTTTTTTTTTGTGTGTGTTCTGATTTAGGTCCAGTTTAAATCTGTCCTGTGTATGCTTGTTCATTGAATCTGGAACTGTATTCAAGAATAACATATTGCTAAAGCAATGAAAGAAAAATCTCCTGAAATTATCTCCACAGACTCGAAAGGATTTAAATTGAACATACAGAGATAGTTTGAATGATTGAATTGAAGAGAGATGTTGATAGTATTTTTTTTTTTTTTTTTTAAACCTTCTACCTGTCACATTCTGGAAATATTTCCCCAAGAAAATAATAACTAAATATGGCTACAGAATAATGTTCAAACCCCCACATCATTTGACTTTTAGAAGGTAGAATTTTGGTAGAAATCTTCTAGGCTCCTTACTGCAGACCACGGGGAAATACTGTATATTTCTGAGCAAAAATGTGGGGTTCTGAGGGTTTTAACGCAGCTGGATTTAACTAAGAGGTTCAGTCACACCGGTCTACGTTGGGCTGTGACTGAACACATTGGAAATGCAAAGGAAATGCATTTTAGAACGAGCCGAAAAGTGGCACCACACTTCACGGAGGCTGACAGCGATGTTATTGAAACTGTCACCAATGCATCATCACCTCCGTACATTTTACAGTATAGGGCTTCATAGCCATCAAAAAAAAAACATAATATGCAAACTGTAACACGCTTAGCTGGACGACAGACCACAAATTTAGACTGCACACCACAGAATTCTCAAGAACTTTTTTAATGTTTTTCTTTCTACCTATAGGCATTTTACTGTTAATTTCACTGTTGAACATGTCCAGCTACAGCAGTTGGATGCAATGCGTTTTTAGCGTAGTCCACCAAGTCAGGTATGAAACCAGGAGGCAGGACATTGCGCAGAGCGCTTTTTTGTGACAGTGACACATTAAATGAGGTTAAATTCATCTCTACTCTTTCTCCCGTTCCCAACGTTCCCTTCCCCAAGCACCGCAAAAAAAACCCCGCCGGTTCTTCCAGACAGCTCGGAAATCTCCTACATCTGGAAGAGTAATAATTCAGCGGATTGAACTCGATGGGCTCGACAGGCTGCGGGCCCGGGCCAGAAACAACTGTCTCTCATGTCACGCCGTTTGCAAAAAAAAAAAAAAAAAAAAAGTGGCCAGAGGAAGGGAGGTTAGGATGCCACGCCCCTTTGCAGCAGACGCTGGCTTTCATTTCCTGTCGGGGCCCTCCACGGACGAGCTTTTCTCGTACGGCGCAGACGGTAGCTCTCTCTCTCTCTGACGAGAATTCCATGCCCCCTGCTGCACTTGACCGTTCTGGAGAAGAATCTTTTAAAACCCCTCAGCAATTCTGCGTCAGTGTTCTAGAACTCAGTTGCCTTCAGTTACCGGCGGCGACTGTTACGTCAGCGTTAGAATGTTCAGTTAAGTCAACATTCTAATCGGGTGTTTGTGATCTCACACCTTAAAGGGTTAAAACCGCTCAGCCCGATGTTTCAGATGTTACGCAGAGCTTCCTTTTCGTTTCCAAGTTTGCTCTGGGCCGTCTGTTAGTTGCTGCGGTTACTTCATGAACTACGGGGGCGTCGCTGCTTCCGTGAGACTCACTTTCTAGGCACGTCCACTGCGCCACAGACAGAGATGTGAGCCGTCTGAAATGAATCATGGGCACGCAATGACAATAGGAAAGGGAGTTCAGGAGTGTAATATCGCAGAGATGGAGTGCGGCCTGTGAAATTAGCGTAGCCCGCATTCCGTTAGCGACCATGCCTCCGTAAGGAGGATCTTCCACCCTGTTGGGGGTGGGGGGTGGGGGGTTGGGGTGGGGTTAAAGACCAGGAACTACGGGGCTCTCATCCCGGGCCTGAACGGGACATCAAAGGGGAGCGCGGCTCCCAGAGACAGCCCCAGATTTGCCGCTGGTCCCCTGCCTTTGTCTCCGGTGGCCCGAGCCGCCAGTTTCCCTTTCATACCGCTGCCTCCAGTGTCCCGATCCCCGTCCCTCCTAATCCGGGGTCCCCCCCCCGCATGCGTTTGGCCTTTAAACCCAGCCGGACCCCCACACCTCACCCCCCCCCCCCCCTTCCCCCCGCGGTACGCTTCCATCGCAGGCCACCGCCATCGCGGATAACTCCACTCCCTTCTTCCTCCCCTCCCCCTCCCCGCAGGACAGGAGCCTCTCCAAATATCCACGCCCCCCCCCCCCCCCGCGCTCCGGGTTAAAAAGCGCGGAGACCCCTTTGAAAGCGCCCGGCGGCTGCATCCGTGTTAGCGCCGCGTTAGCGTCACGTTAGCACCACGTTAGCACCGCGTTAGCGTCACGTAGGCTCCACCGCGATTGGGCTGTCAGGTCTCGTTAAGTTCAGAAAAAGGCTCAGTTTCTCTCCCCGACCCCTGACCTTTCAAGTGCCCGCCTCTTCTGTTGATCCCAAAAATCCCCCTCCATTTTGGCTCAAAACACCGCGTGGCCCCTGCTGAACACTAATGAATTTGGGCCGGAGCCAAAAACTGGCCAAGGCTCCAGCTTTAATCCAGCTGAGCTGACAATGCTGATGGACTGTCCTACAGGTTTGACAACTGAGGGAACTTTTTGATTTTTTTATTAACTTTAAAATCAATGCTTTGAGCTCACTCCATAAGTTGAAATAATACTGTAAGCACAATGATTTTACACTGCAAGTAAAATTAGCCCTTTGACACCATTTTCAGGACCCATTTTATCTCTCTTTCTGTCTCTTTCTTTACTTCACGTTCTCTTACACACAAATATTCAAATGTTCACTTGTGTGTGCGCATGTGTGTGTGTGTGTGTGTGTGTGTGTGTGCGTGCGTGCGTGTGTATGTGCATGTGTGAAAGAACACACCCAGAGAGAAAAAAGTAGTTAGACTTTGCTACTGTACGTCACTCAGGATATGAACTTTTGCTGTGTGATTATAACATAATAAATGTAATGCAAGAATGATAATGTAACGTAACATTTCTACAACCATGCCTGGCTGTGCTTTCAGCCAATCACAGTACGATGAATATCACAACATGGCCGCCATTGATCTCCAAGTTCTCATTCTGTATGACGTGTTCAACCAGGTGCCAGTTACAAACAAATAGTTGCCCCTGCACCATGTTAGAATCAGCACTGCATCAATTCAATGCAGACAGGTCTATGGCTCAGCCACAGTCTCTACTGAAGCCTTTACCTTTTCAGTGCAACACCTTTACGTCCATTTGTTTTGTACTGTTCCATCAAAAATATTAATTTCACTTCTTCACGGTCGTATTCTATTTCTTCAAAGGAATCGTGCCAACCGGACAGAAAAAATGTTCAGAAGATGTTTACATTTAAAAATATATACAAAAGATTTTACTTTGATATATTGCTGCAACATAGGTAATATTGCAATACACTTTATGTTCTAGAGAGCACAGGCTATACATAAGTCACATTCATGAAAGCAAAAATAACATTACTGCCTATATTTTAGAAATATAAATAAAAGAGAATTTGTGACCGTCTAGGAG